>NW_006264191.1:143308-159410 GCF_000469605.1 Apis dorsata | reverse complement strand
ATAATTAATTTGAAATTTTTAATAATATTTTATTAGAATAATATATTTTATATCATTTTTAAAGA
This sequence comes from Apis dorsata, assembly GCF_000469605.1. Classification (NCBI taxonomy): domain Eukaryota; kingdom Metazoa; phylum Arthropoda; class Insecta; order Hymenoptera; family Apidae; genus Apis; species Apis dorsata. The sequence continues at coordinate 159,345 of NW_006264191.1, read as the reverse complement.
AATTAATTTATTATAAATTTTATAATATAAAAAAAATTAAAAAATTTCTAGTTTTCTAATAAAAACTATATATATATCTAGAGAAAAATAATTCTGCAAAATTTATTTAAAATATAAAAATCTTTTATAAACAAAACACAAAATTATGATAATTATTTATAAATAATTTCTTTATTCATTCGATGAACATTCGATTGAATAAAGGAAATTTAAAATATCTTATATAAAAAAATCCCATATGTTACAATTCAATAATTTTTTAAATCAACTAATTTATTTTTTTTAGAAAGATATATTATACTAATATTCCACGACAAGACTCAAAAAAAATATAAAATAGAGAGACTTGTCTTGAAAAGACTAAATATACTATATATGAAAATAAAAAAGATTTCTCTAAGTAATAATTTAAAAAAGAAGAACACATAACTAACTGTTCCACTTGGAAAATTATTACAATAATAAAATTCGTAGATCATTAACTTTCTCCTGTCACATCGACTGTCATCATTCAATTCGAATCTCAGATTGTATCTCACTTTTGAGAAAAATCGACAGTCAATTAATCAAGCAGCCAATAATCATCAATTTACAGACTATAAGATAATATCAGAAACCTATTTATTAAACAAAAAAATCCATTTTTACGTCCACATGTTGTTCATTGGAAATGAATCGTAAATAATTATAAACATTATCATAAACAATTAATTTTTTTTCTTTTTTATTTTTATTATTTTTTTTTTTTCAAAAAAATATTTTTCCAATGTACGTAACGTCACTTTTATCAAAATTTAAGAAATCACAATTATTCCTCTTATCGAAGAATTTATTGAAAATGCAAAAATTTTATTTACACACGTATCTCTCGATCATCGACGAAGAACATGAAAATTTTTGCAGTATTCTGTGAAATAATTATTTCAAAATTCTGTCTCATGAATTTTAAATATTCTTTTAAATATTATTTAAATGTAATTAGAATGTAGAAGCAAACCTGGGCAATCTGAAGAAAATTTTCAAATTATTTTTAAATTATATTTTGAAGTCATTGAGAAATTATATATTTTTAAAATAACAAAAATATTTTATAAAATATTTCATATAAAAATTAAATTAATACATTTGTAATTAACTTTTAAATAAAAAAATATAAATTAATTGTTATTTATTATTTGGTTTTGATGAAAATAATTGATTTCTTAATATAATTTTCAATGTTTACTATTATTCTCATTTTAGCACTATTATAAACTTATTTATTATTTATAATACTATTTTAAGAATAAATTTTTATTTAAGAAATAAATTCATTATTTCCACAAATAATTATTTAAAATATTTATAATAAAAACAAATCTTATCTAATTTTAATCATAAGATTCAGCACAATTTTATGATTTAATTAGATTTATAGATTGATAGAATTTTTATGCAATATAATTAGAGTTAACATTTATAATATTTTTATAATAATATAACCAATATATATTTATAATAACAACTAATATTTTATTAAAAAAAATTTCAACAAAAAAATTTTTTTTCATTAAAGGAAAAAATTCATTGAAAAAAAATAAACATTTTTAAATATTTTTGTTCTTCTTTTGAAAATGAATAATTCTTCAACTTAATATCTTCCTAATATTGTCTCAAATTCTTTTATTTAATCAAATAAAAAAACAACATTAATTTAAAAATATTTATTAAATAATAATTAATATTATTTGAAATAATTAGTTTTAAATTATTATATGAAATAAATTTCGCCCAAGTCTGCAAAAAAAAAAATTAAGAAATTTATTATGAACAGTTTTCGAAGAATTTAATCCCAAAGCTAATCCTAAAATCGAACGACGTTCAAAAAAGATAGAGAAATTCGAACGAAGATGAAGATGAAATGAGAGATTTACTGTCTGCCCAACAGCGAGATTTTGATGAAAATCTCCGTTGCAAGCACAGAGCAAATATCAAGCTTACACGTGATTGCTGATATCGAAATAAATATTCGATATCGCAATATTGACGCTCTTTCGTAGCGTGATGATCCTCGTTTTCTTTATTTTATTCCCTGGAATACTCCAATACATATCCGTTCTCGTTAGAAATATTTTAAAACGAAATCGATCAAACTTCACTTTTATTTTCGTTTCCATTTTTTACGATTGAAGAGAATTTAACAGATATTCAATGATTAATAAATCAAAAAGTTAAAAATTTGAAATTTTTTATTTTTAATCACTCTTTGGCAAATCTCTATTGAATAGAATTTGATATTTTCATTTTGTTTTGTTTGTTTATTAAAATTTAATTTTATGTTTCAATTTATTTATAAATTAGATCGATCCAAAAAACATTTCTTTATATTTTTATTTTTATAGGATTATATTTTACAATTATAATTGAAAAGAAATTTAGAGAAGAAGCTTATATAATGAAATGAAAATTAAATAAATTTTAATTTCAGATTTTTAAATATGACAAAAATAAAGGGAATGATATAATAATAATTATGATAAAAATAGCCGAATATTATTATACAATATACATATAAAGATTTAAATCACTAACTTAATATAATCAAGTAGAGGAAAAAAAATGAATTCATTATAAATAATTTTCTAAACTAAATAATTTTCAAAAAATCTAGTTTTGAAGATAATTTTTGTTTGAAATTCAGACGATGATAAGAAAAAAAGAAATAATGAAAATTAAAGAAATTAGAGAAAGTCGAGTGTGATGCTTAACCTCCAAAAAAAAAAATAAAGAATAAAAAAAATTCTATTTTGAGGCAGTGACGAGTCATACATAATGAAAAAGAAAAAGGTTAAGTACTAGTTACAATGGAAACAGTAACTTTTTTATGCAAACTGAATGTCATATATTCTACAAAGACGAATTATTACATCATGAGTACATCATGAGTTTGAAAAAAAAAATCTTAAAAAAATTAAAAAAAAAAAAGAAGAAGAATAAAGACTAAGAGAAAAAGAAGAAAAAATTTACAAAAAAGTGGAACACCGGGATTCGTCGATTGATTGAGAGACGTAATATTATTTGTTAAATGAAAATAAGACTTTTTTTTATCATTTTTATCAACAGGATAATATTGGATACTGTGAATATTTAATGTAATAGAAGATTTGAATGATCGATCAATTATAAATTATTCGACATTTGGAATTCAGCCTATTTGTTGACTCAACGAGAATAGTTGTCGATGACTAAAAAATATTGAAACAACATGGTTGAATCGTTGGCAGTGTTGGCACGAAGCGTAAACGAAACTCGCTAGAAAAGCTGAGCGCGTGATTGTAAAATATGAAACATGAGACTACTGTTTTGCATGATAGTGTTTTATATCGATTGATTTTTAAACTTGGAAACTTACCTATAATGTTTGAATTATTTAAAAAATCAGTGAATCGAACAATTTGATTGATGATTAAATATTATATGATATTTTAAAAATTCTTATATACGTATATGTATATTATGTCATTTAAATATTACGGCAAATATATTAATATTATTATATAATATTTTATTTTATTATATTTCTTATTGCGTTTATTAAACATTATAGTATTAAATACTATATTTTTATAAATAGCACTTTTTTTATAATATTTTCTAGCATGTTGTTAAATAATATAATATTAAAGTATTGAATACTATAATTTTTAATATATAATAATATTATATATTAAATATTATAATATATTGAAATTATTATAATTTATTGTAATTAATATAAATTATTTAGTTATGTTCTAGATATTAATTCGATAATACTATATAAAAAATATCACTATATCATTGTATTTTTTTATTTTTAATTTTTGATTATTTTTATCTTCTTTATAACATTTTTATAATATGTTCAAATATCAAATGTTACAATTTTAAAAATTGTAAAATTGAAAATGAATTTTTTAGGAAAATATCTAAATATTTAATAATATTTAATAAAAACATGTTAATTTTTTTTTAATTGATATTTAAATTTATTTTATAAATTCAAATTATTCAATTCAATTGTTTTGAATACTCTTAAGAAGAGATAGATTATAATTTAAAAAAAAAATATTGCTCCAAATAATAAAAAATATAATTGTTTAGACAATTATTCAGTGTATTTAATTATTTTCTGTAACAAATTATTGAATTATCTCTATTATATTAAGATATTATATTTTATTAAGTTTAGAGCTGAAAAATATTTTAATTATTATAGTCTTCGATGTTATATTTGCATTTCACTGTCACGCGCTCAACTTCACTTTATTAGATAACAAAGAATGCAAGATACGAAACACTGCAAAGAATTCCGTATGTCGATTATTTTCTTAGTATATATAATGTATTAATTTGAACACACTACACCATTTTCAGGTATAAACATAAAAAAAATTTCTTATGAAGAATATAAAATTATATTTTTGCCAGATCTTTGACATGTAGGAAAAAAGCAATTTATAAAATATCTATTTTTTAATTAAATTTCTGATGTTTTTTCATAATATCTAAATTATATTAGAAATGTTTCTAACTTTTTTCATTTTTGCTTAAAAAAAAATTGTAGTATGTTCCAATTAGGAATCAATCTATATATTCAATCATGTAAAATGTAAAGCTGTTCATTTCACAATTTAAGTCTTATCCTCGGTTAAAGTTCCACAAACATTCAGCGATCCTTCACGTTAAAAATATCGTGACTTAAATTCACTTGTCGAAAGTGTATTGTCCATGTACTCAAATCTCTGAATTATAAACAAGCAATGAATTGAGTCAAAACCGATTTTAGAAACATCTGCGGACTTTATCGAAGATTCACTGCCCGCACTGGATATATACTACACTTATTCTCGACATAATAATCACAATGAAATCATTAATAGAAATATATACGCATGCATATATATATGCATATATATATATATGAAATTTAAGTAAACGAGCATCATTAAATCATCATGAGGACACCCGTGTTTTTAATGTTCTTGTGTAATAATATTATGTGTGTTGTCTGATGTCTATTTATCAAATAGAAGTCATATATTTTAACACGAAATTATTTCTCGAGAGCTGACGTGTCATCTCTAGAGATTATATCCTATCTAAATATATTTTACGCGCTAAATGTGTCGCTTGAAAAAAGCTGAGGATAGAAAAAAAAACGCGCCAGTGATGGCAGTAAACTTCATTTAGCATCGGTATCACTATTGGTTCAATCATATTTAACGTGGACGACGATAGCAGGCGCGACTGAACTGAATTAGAACACCGATCAAGAGCTATTCCATTAATGCTAAGATCAATTATGTACAAAAATTTGTTTTATATATTACACATGACGATTTTGATCCGTCGTTAGAACTATTCTCCGACAGATACCCGGCAGTTAAAGGAATGGTGTCGAGCGCTATTCCCTTAGGAGAGAACGTTGACCTCGCGCGGTGAACTACACACGTTTAACACGTTGCTTGTTGAGTTAGGCGTGATCTGACTTCGGGCCTCGTTCTGCGCTTGTCGTATCGCCTCCTTATATGGACCTCTTTTCTTTTTATTGTACCGCGTCTGAAACAAAAGCCAAATGATATTAATTATTAAACTGTTAATTGATTATTCTATTATAATAATTAGTAACTAAAAATTAATCAAAAATAATATTTTTTTTTTAAATTAAAAAAATGCTTTAAATAATATATTAAATAGTTACCTTGAATGTTTCTAAAAATGGACTTAACTGGTCACACGACATAAGAGAACTAGTTGAAGAACCATACCAGGCGACATGAGCTTGTGGCCCAGATGATGTACCATCCTCTTTACAAGAAACTGTGATACTAAGGACCTAAAAGAATAAAACAAACATTCAAAATTATAACATTTATTTAAATTCAATGATTATATTAACAAATAATACAAAATAAAAGAATATATGATATAAAACACAAATAGTCAATATTTTATAATATCCAATATTTTATATAATTTCATATTATTGTTGAAATATATTTCAATGCATACTTTTCCAGGCCACCAAGGAAATCCATGAATCTTTCCCCACACTACATCACCAACATCCATTCTTCTACCATTAGCAGTAAGACAATGTTCCACAGGAGTCGCGGCAAGACGCATCATCAAAGGATGAGACTGTGGCGGAAAGTCTGGAGCAATCTCGCCGGCATCGACTTCAGGTTCCTGTTCACTTAGTTCATCACTACTGGCACCAGGACTTTTACAACCCGACGAAGAATTACTCACAGGATAATCACATCTAGCATAAGCGTTTGTATTCAATCTCTTCAGAGATATTGATAATTTTTGCTTCAGGCACTGCTCCTTTATGGCTGTGTACGATTCGCTACCAGGAAGAACATTCCAATTTTGTTGATTCTCAGTGCTTCCAGGTTCCAAGCATGTTTGCTGTTGATGCTGCGATTGTTGGCTCTTGTGTTTGCGGTCTTCCTTGTGTTTTTTTTTATGTTTCACTTTATGTTTGCGACGGTGGTATGATAACGTATCATATGTAGGATTATATCTACAACAAAAGATATATTATAATTAATATCATAATAAACTATAATGAGAAATATAAAATAAAATTATTAATATATGTGAAAGCAAAATTTTTAATTAGATTATTAAATAATGAATGTTATTATTTTATATTATATATAATGTATAAATCAATATTATATTTCATTCATTTTGAAATTATTAAAAATTTGATCAATTACTTTCATTTGCATACATTGCTTAGTTCTTTTCTTTGTTTTTTCAAAATAATAATGTTTTTTCAAAACAATAATGTTTTTTTTTTAAATGCAATATGCAGAAATATGATTTACAGAATATATAGAAATTAAAATAAATTTATACAATAATGAAAACATATCAAATTATAGTTTTTGCTTTAACAATAAATTTTTATTTTAAATGTAAAAATCGTAATTCAAATAAAAAAATATGTACTTATTTTATAATATAAAAAAATATATACTTATTTTATAATATAAAAAAATAAAATACTTATTTTATAATATAGTGACTATAAAAAATAATCACATACCTGACATACATTATATTTATTATTGCATTTATATATAAATTTATTAAGTTCAAATATATTATATTTCATATTATTAGTAATATTTTCACATTAAAATTTTGATAGTATCATAAAAAAAAAATCATAAAAAAATATATATATTATTATATATTTTTCATTGGGAAATAAAAATATGTGCAAATATCTTCTATAATTCTTATATATATTAAATGACAATTATGTCTGTACATAACTATTATCTAATATATACAGTAATAATTACTTTTTATTACATCCATAAAAGTATGAATCTATGACTATGCAATCCATTCATTATGCAATAATTATGCTAATATTTAACATAAGATAAAAGCAATAATTATTAATTAAATATGTATATATTTAATAAGCATTAAGTATATATTTAATAAGTAGTACAATCAATAAATTTAGTACACGTTATCAATAATTTTAACCTATAAATTTTCTAAATGAAATATTTATTAACAAAATTCATATTTTACCTTGGTGATCCATTGCAAGGAGATCTCGCAGGCGAAACACCACCGAGCATTTTCCTTCTGGCTTCTTTCTTAGCTTTCTTCAGTGCACGTTTCGCAGCTTTAGCACTTGCGTCCTTTACACCTTGCTTTTGAGGATCCACTTGCTCTTGTCCATCTTCTTCTCCATCTTCGCGATAATCATAATCATTATCAAAATTTCTCGGCAATTCTAGTGGATCTCTCTCCGTTTCCGTCTGCACATCCTCAGCATCATCAGTTTCCTGCTCATATTCCGGATCCTGGATTTTGGAAGGTATCTTCAGAACGGTTCCCTCGCCTTGAGCACCGAAAGAGATCTTAATCACTGGAGTGGTTCTCGCTGTTCTCGTTGGATCTTCAAATACGGTCTCGTCCCATAAATCTTCCATAGATCCTACAGACCGTTTCTTTCGAGGTATACGACCCGTTCTCGGCCTCATCGTCGAATCAGCTGCCGCGAATGTTTTTTTCTCCTCTTCTTCCGGTATTTTAGCGCTTTCCACCGACGAACTACTAAGTCTTCTGGGTGTGGCGCAGTACGCCATTGATGGATTGCTGTCACAATCTGTCGATTCCATCCGTTCCTCCGTTGGTTCTGTGGCGTTAGCCGATGAATCGCCCTCATCAACTCTGTTGTTCCAATAGGATGGACTAATTTTAACCTTTTCTATGGAAAAGAAAAAGAAAATGATATGAGATTTCAAGAATTTTATTATTATTTTAATTATTTAAATAAATTCATATATAAGTTTTGAAAAATTATCCATTATTATCTTCTAAAGTTCATATATTATTTTAAAAGATTTGCATATTATATGATCAATAATATTATCAATATAGATAAATACTTGATTAATAAATTCATTAATAATGGATTAAAAATATTATAGTAAAATTGTATGGAAAAAATTATTATCCATATTTTTAACAGTATTATTAATCATGTGCAGACTGAAGAAAATAAATTATATAATATTCTTTGAGAGAAATCGGATTAAAATTTTATAAATCATATATCTATTCATATATAGATATTGTATAACAGTGTTTCTCAATTTCAATCAATATTGAATCGCATTAAATTTTTAATGAATCGTGTTAATAACAAATCATTAAATATTGCCTTCTATTATTTTTTTCATAATTTATAAAAGATATTTAAAAATACAATTCAATCTTTACTGATTTTTATAACTTTTTAAAATTTTTTAAATTTATTTTATTTACAGTCGTTAGTTTTATATGTTTTCGTAGTTTGTAATTAATGTTAGAAAAAAATGTAAAATATTTACATACAAAAGTTACTTATCAAATTATATATAATTTTTTTTATACAATGATTCTAATTTATATTTTAATTTAAATATTTGAATCGAAATACTATTACAAATAAATATATAGTAATATGTACTTTTTAATTTATTATTTATAATAATAATCTGTAATAATATTATATATTCATAACTCTCTAAATTGAAATTTCTTGATTTTCCACAACTATTTTTACTTTTTCTTGACGTAATAGTAGTTTTAAAATCATTCACTCATCACATCTTTTTATAACTATTACAACATACATGATAGGAACACTGTATAAATATAAAACGTCGTAATATTATGTCAAGGATAACTAATCACAAATTATGAAAAAATAATTTCACACTATTAGTTTGTAATATTAGGATATTATATTAGGATATTTGTTGATTTATTTTTTTTTTATTTTTAATACAGCAGCAAACGCAGAAAAAATTAAATTAAATCCATATGGAAAATTAAATCAATACTCAAGAGATTAATTAAAAGTAATTAGCAGTATTTCATGAAAAATCTTATTATCTACAAATGAACCTTACATAATTCCATATAATAATTTCATATAATAATCATCGAAGCCCAAGATAATTTTTAAAAGCACTTTTCTCGAACGCAATCTTCTACAAGATTAAGATCACATATTATAAAAAACCTTGTACAAAATGGATCAATATAATAAAACCATTATATAATATAAAAAAGTAAATGAAAAAAGTATACTATTTCATCAATTTGATATTGCTCTAAAACAGTATTTTTTTTTTCAGTGACCTCGTTTTATAATCAATTAACTGGAAATATCTTTTTTATAGTTACATAAAAAATAAAATTGTTGAAAATAAAATATATGTAATATTTTACATTTAAAAGTATTTTTAGAAATAATAATATTTTATTTTTAAACAATCTATTAATTATTTATTTTAAAAATTATTATTAAAAATTATTTTTTCGTTCTATAATTTGCGGTTTTTCGCTTTTTTTTATATGTAAAAATACACTTTTGATAGGACAATTTTATTTTATTTTTTAGAAGTGAATTAAGATAAATAGAAATAATATAAAATACAATAATATAAAATAAAAAAAAAAATAATATAAAAATAATATAAAATACAAAATAAGGATATTAAAAATCCATCGAATATAAATATTTAATATATAACATAAAATGTTTAATATATATGATGAATCTTCAATATTTTTTTAATGTTTACTGCCATAAATCATAAATCATTTATTATATTTTTAGATAACAATATTAGATAGATAGATACATTAGATAGATAAATACAATAATATAGAATAGATAGATATATTTTAGATAGACAATAATTAAAAAAAATATTTGCAAATAAATTTATCTATATTATATTTATATATTAATTAATTATATTTAAGTATACTATATTATAATTCTATAATATTCTCATTTTCATATTCTCAAATTTTACAAAAAAAAATTTATATTATAGAAATAAAATATAAAATTGATTTTGAAAAGATTTTTTTGGAAAATAGGAATGTGGACAAATATTTAATTATAATTATAATTATAATTAATTAATATTTAATAACTTTTTGTATAATTATCTGCTAAAATAAATAAATATTGAAAATTATAGAATTTTTAAATATATTAATTTTTTAAAAAGTAATTACAAATAAAAATAATTTTAAAAACCATTCGATAACTTTATATTAAATCATTCATAATTCTGATTTAAATTTTATAATATATATCATTGTTTAATAAACATGTCAAGGAAGTATATTATAATTTATTGTAATTTATTATAATTCTCAAAATATCTAAAAAATGCAAACTATTATATTATTAATTAGTAATTCATGAAAATAATGAATTTAAGAAACAATATATCGTTTATTGATCATACATCATATCCTAATATATCATTATTTAATATGTGAAAGAAGTAGCATATTATAATTTAATCCTTAAAATATCAATGCAAATTACTACATTATTAATTACATTAATATCAATTAATTCATGAAATTAATGACTTTGAAAAGAAAAAGATTGTTTATTGATTATATTTATAATATTATATCTTAATATATCATTATTTAATAATATATGAAGAAAATAGTATAATCCTCAGAACATCAATACAAACTAAAACATCAATTAATTCATAAAAGTGATGAATTTTGGAAAGAAAAAAATTATTTATTGATCATCTATCATATTTATAACATCTTGATATATATATATATTTTTTTTTATATCTTTTAATATCTAAGATTGGAACTAAAAATAATATAAGAAAATAACAGTCCATGCATCAGTAGAGAATAATTTTTGAATATATTTACATAAAAATTAAATAAAGATAAAAAATATAAAAAAGTTGTAAATAATTAATTTTTTTTTTATATTTTATCAATTATGTATATGAATTACTAAATGAATTACGTATCAAATGAATTGTGTAACGTGATCACTTTAAATAATTCATAAATAACATATAAAGGTATATTATAATTTATTCTAACCCTTAAAATATCAATACAAACTACTATATCATTAATTATAGTAACAACTAATTTATGAGAAAAAAAAATTATTTATTGATCATGAAATAAAGCAAATTTTTTGACTAAATAGCGCAAAAAAAAAAAAAAAATATCATTTAAATATTAATTCTTATAAATTCTTTTTCTTATATGGACTATTTCTTTAAATTGATTTTATTTTATCATTCACTTATCAATTTAATATATTATTCAATATATTTATTAACAGATATACAAACTGAATCATATAACGTGACTATTTCAAATAAATTTAACTTGTAAATTATTTGTTACGTGAAAAAATATTTCATATAAAAATTGCATAGTATAAAAGGAGAAACAATTTGATGTTATTCATTTCTTGCAAATGATACATATATATATATATACATATATATACACAGATATACATATACATATGATATTGATTATTTTTTAAAGAAATAATTATGTATTTTTTAATATATTAATTATGATTATTATTCCTTATAATAATAATGATTATTATTTCCTATAAAAAATTATTTAAAATTATTTATAGTAAAAGATTGTTTAATTTAAGAAATATTTTAATTTGAATTTTGTAAAATATGCAAGGTAAAAAAAATTAAATATATTTATTACTTTTCATCTTAGATAATTTTTTAAAATAATAATTTTTTCCTATAAATAATAAATAGTATCATTTTTATCATAATTTTTTTTAATAATCTGATTAGTCTTTACAAGATATATGATTTAAAAATTAAAAAACAGATGTAACTTTCATATGTCCTCTATTTGCAAAAAAATGAATAATATCACATTATCTCTTCGTTCATACTTTACAATTTTTTTATATTAAACATTTTTTCATAGAAATAATTTATGAATTATTTAAAGTGATTATATAAGATTATTCATCTGATACGTAATTCACGTAATACGTAATTCATATAGATAATTGCTAAAAGATAAGAAAAAAAATTAATTTTAAAATTAATAAAAAATTAATCATTTACAACTTTTTATTTTATATTTTTTTATCTTTATTTAATTTTTATATCAAATATATTCAAAAAGAAAATATATTTTTTACTGATCTATGAATTATTATTTCCTATGTTGTTTTTTCAACTTATTGGTCTCAGAAGATATAAAAAAAATTCGCAAATGATTTATTTATTTCTTAATCTTATTTCAAACAAACAATGGACAAGATGCAAAAGAGCATATAACTTTATTGCATCAAAACCATCATCTTTCTTTTATCAAGAAATTCGATAATCGTTTGAAAAATAGAACAGAGTTACTAAAAGTATAGAATAAATTTTAAATTTTCAAAGAATAAAATTTATATAGTTTTTTTTTAAATGATTGATTTTATTCTAAAAAAAAAAAAAAAACATCGAATTATCTCCTCAACCTGATATAGTATTTTGTTCGAATGTAATGAATAAGAACTGACCGTTTGCTTGTATGGCGTTGTTGATCTCATTCGGTTGCAGTCTCGAAATTTTAGGGATGAGAGATGGTCCAAGCTTCGACGAATCGGGACTGAGAGCTGTGGATGACGAGGATTTGGCCGTTTGGTGAGATGACACCGTAATGTTCTCGGTCTGACACTCGGAGAACAGTACTCTCGAAGCTTTTTGCGGCTGCTGACCGCAACGTCGATCGCTTCTTCGAGTGGATCCATGGCCCGTGACCTAATCGAATCGAAACATCATTTGTTTTTATCGATGCGTGAAAAATCGACTGAGAACCGGTCCATTTGTAATTCCACATCTGGTTTCGAATTGAAAAATTTTATTCTATCTAAAATATAGATCTTAAAAAAAAGTTATACTTTGAAAATGAAAAAAAAATGTTATTTAATGTACAAAACGTTAATATTGCAATATTTACATCTGTCATTTGTTGCATTTTGTATGAAATTGTATGTATAAAATAATTTGTTTACAATATCAATATTTATTTTATCAATATCAATATTTTTTTTATCATAAATTATTACATAATTAAAAGATTCTTTGGATATATTATTTCTATTAAATTTCTTTTGATTAATTAATTAATTAATTCTTTAAAACTTATTTAGATGATTCATAAATTATACATTTGTGACTATTGATAATAAAATTTTATCTTTATTATGCTTCCTGTTAGAGATAGTGAATTTCATCTTTAACTTCTAACAGTTCACGATAAAGCAAAATGTAATTCAAATTCCTAATATTTTAATATGTAAATATGCAAATTACGTAAATTAAACTTGAATAAATATTACATACAGATATGTTACAATCTTAATAAATACCAAGAAAACTTAATCTGTTGCAATCTATCAACATGATTACAAAAAATCATTTAATTATAAATGAAGAATAATTACAAATAAAATATGATAATTAAAGAAGAAAGTAAAAGAGAATGTAAGTTAAAAAAGAAAAGAATTTTTAAAAAATTCTAAAAAATATTTTTAAAAATATTACAAAGAAAAATATTCCAATTGTAAAAAATCTTCAAAAAAGAAAGTCTCATCGATATAACTGTCTTTTAAAACGAATATTATTCAATATAAATTTATCATAATTCAACATATTCAAATGTTATCGTAATAATTTTCTCTTAAAATATTTTCAAAAAATCCCAAAAAGTTTGAAAAATATTTCTAAAAAAAAAAATCGCAAAGAATTCAAAAAAGAATTCTTAAAAAATATCTTCCATCTATTTAAAAGAATACTATTCGATATATTATATTATTTCGAGTTAAATTTATCACGACAAAACAAAATTTTCGTTAAAACTTCAAACATAAGTCACGGCATTAAGAATATATATTCATCCGACACCGAGTCAAGAAACAGTATCTTCTACTACACAATCTGCAAACACGTATAAGGCAAGATGAAAACGTCGGTATTAAATGTACCATTAGAACACTTTGTGTTAAAGTAGGAAGAACTTGCGAGGCAACTTGCCCATGCAAGAATCAAACTGGTATTCGCACAATGTAAGTGGGCCTCTCAAGACAACGCGTTAAGCTACTTTTCCTCTAGTTCAAAATCGTATGACTTTCTTCCATAGTCTGGCGTGTTCTCATTCGACCAAGTTTCCTCCAACCCAATTTGCTCGTCCCTACTCGAAGTTTCGCCACTTTGAGACCTGAAACTTTCCACGACCACGTGTCATATTTGACGGTTTTTAACCATCGAAGCATCATAACAATAAACTTCATTATAAAGTATGATTGAAGTTGTGCAAGTTCAATTTACGTGCTTTTCAATCATCAATTTATACAAGATGGTACACAAATTATTAAAACGAATTTAACGATTGCGTAAATAATGATTTTAATGAAAATTAAATAATATTTATTATATTTAATATTTTTAAAAGTTGTATTATAAGAGTTGGAAATGTTCAGATTCGATTTCTTTAAAATCATGATATTTTATATCATTATATATATTATATCATTATTGCAATAAATAAATAATATGAAAATCAATTTTTAAACTGAAAATATTTATAAATATTTGATAATTTTTCATAAAAAAAGTATTAACATTGTTCATAAATAAAGATATCATTAATTTAAAAGATATTTAAGAAAATATTTAGAAAATTATATTTTTACGTTATTTATTTAAATTTTGCAAAACTTATTGTATGAAAAACAAGATAATGTATCATTTCGTGTTTCTTATTTTTCTTATAAGTTTTGAAAAATTCAAGTTTAAAATTTTTTTAAATATTATAATTTTTAATTATATATGAATAAATTATTTTTTTAAAAAGAATTATATGTAAGCAACCAACATAATAAAAACAAATTTTATTTAAAAAAAACGTGTAATCTTTGAATATTCTCTATGCATTCAATTATAAAAAAAATTAAAACTATTTACATCAAATATATTTATTAATATATTCATATATCTTTGCAGAGTTAATTCAAAAGTTTGTATACAAAAATATCGATGTAGACTTATTTATTATAATTATAAAATGAAGAGAGACAGATAGAATGAGACATTCTGTTTTTGTTGCAATATCACTCTGTTTCTTGCTTTATCTAACATAAATATCAATTGCTTATAATTTGATAAATAAACATTTTTGTTGTTATTTAACATTTTTGTTTAACTTTTTTTGATTTCTAGAATCGATAAAAGATGTATTAAGAATATATTATCATTTTGTATTGATGATTTATAATTGATTTGTATTGATGATACACAAATATTTTATGTCTATTTTTAGTTTTCTGAAAAAAATAAATTTAATGATTTAATATTCTATAGAAATATATAAATATCTAAATGAATAAAAATGGAATAAAATTTTAATAAATTTATGTAAATATATGTGTAGTATGTTTGATTTATTATTTTTTAATATTATTTATTATTATTGAAAATTGAAATTAATAATTTATTAATTTATAATGTAAATATTTAAAATAAATATAAATGTAATTTTTATAGTGTATAAAAAAATAATCAAGAACAATTTTTTAAATATAAAAATTCAAATTCCAAATAAATGGACATATAATATCTTTGCAATATCTAAGCCATTAATATGTTTTG
>NW_006264191.1:142272-143005 GCF_000469605.1 Apis dorsata | reverse complement strand
ATAAATTTAAATAGAGAAATATAAATAAAAATATAAATAAAAAAAATTTTTAAAATTAATATTATACATATATTTTTATATGAAAGTCAAAAGAAAATATTAATTAACAGATAATCCTAACTAATTAACAATTAATCAATTATTAAATCATTTATTATGTTCTAAATAAATAAATATAAATTAAATATCGATACTGATTTCTAATAATATAAAATAATATAATAATATAAAATAATAATAATATAAAATCATGTAATAAAAAGTTTTTATCTTTAAAAAAAAATAATTTCGTAATATCAATTTTGAATCTAGTATATAATAAATATATAACTATATACTATATACTATACCATATACTATATAATAACTATATAATAAATACATATATTTATTATATACATTTGCATATATGCTAAATATTTACATAATTATACAAAAAGATCAAAGAATTAAGAATATTGAGAAAATAAATCATCACATGCAAAACATCCAATACTCTTCACGTGTTAACAAACAAGAGAACATGTTGTAAAAATAAAATGTTACACATACACTCCACTCCACAATCTTTTCTTATCAGCCTCACAATAAGAAGGAAATATTACCTGCTGCTGCTGAGGCTGCTGTTGTTCCTGCTGAATCTCGTCGTGTTTCCGTTTTCTGCTGACATCCACATTCTCACTGTTCTCGTTGCAGATCGATCTACACTTGCTACAAAGCACCTGGCGCGGCC
>NW_006264191.1:132470-142121 GCF_000469605.1 Apis dorsata | reverse complement strand
ACCTGACCGTTGGCCGCGCATTCTTGTACCTGGCCGGTGGATTGATGTTCCTACGAAGATCGACTTTCGCAGCGGTCAACGTGCTCTTCCTCTCTTGAAAATAGCTGAATCGGGCCGCGATTGTCGCCAATTTGTCCCCATCAGGATCCGGTACCGGTTCAGGGGGTTGTACGCCGCACGGTAGGCCTCTGTAAATTACCAAACGATTATTAATTAATATTATATATATTATATATATTATATATATAAAAATTTGGCCGATCATTGAAAGTTAATTGACTTGGATTGATGTTATTTGCAAATCGAAATGATCGAATATTAAATAAAATAATTTGATTTTCGAAAAATTAATACTCGAAGAACATAGAAAAGGAAATATAAAAAAATAAAAGTATCTTACAGAATTTTTAAAAATTTATTTTAAAACTATACTAGCAATATTGAACGATCTCGTTTAATTGTTAATTAATTAATATTAAGGAAGTTAAATAAACAGAGATTATTCTGTCTTGGTATTTTTAAAAAGCTAGTTTTTTTTACTTATATACAGAATATACTTTAAAAGGTCAATTTTAAAGGCTAAAACAAATACAAAAGTTGGAATATAAAAATATCGGTTGAGATTTATTTATTAAATTCACGTTAGATGAAGCGAGATAGGAATAAAGTGTTGGTATAACAGAGATAAAACAATTTCCGTCATACTTTATTCAATGAAAACTTTAGTTATTTATAAAATAATTTAAAAATAATCCTTAACTTTTTTATATACCAATTTTTATATTTGTTTTGATGAATTTAGAATCTAGAATAGCCAGAAGTGTGCTAAGAATATATTAACATCCTATATAGTAAGATATTCAAACAAGATATTGTTCAAATTTTCTATTAATTTCATAATTTCAATTTAAAATATTTGAAGATTTTTAAAGAAATTTTTCTCAAATTTTTTCAGACTTTTATTTGTTAAAAATAAATAAATAAATAAATATCAGTCATAAATAATCGTCGTTTAAAATTTGATATAATTGTAAAAACATTTAATAAAAGTTAATTCAAAATTAAAAAGAAATTGCAGAGAAAACTTTTTAATTATAGGAGTCTCATTTATCTCAATTAAAATTTTAAGAATTAAGTATTGATCATATATTCTATTAACTACTAAAATTTATTAAAATTTCTTAAAATTAAAAAATTAAACTGTATTTATAATTAAAATACTACTATATCATATAAAATACTTTATAGATGATAATTATTAAAAAATAATGCAATAAATGAAAATATGATAAATAGTGATAGGAAATATGCTAAGATGGAATATATGTATATTATGTGAAAACAAAAATAAAATTATAATTACATTATAATTACATAATAAAAGAATGTAGAGAGTATAAAACAGAAGGTACGAACAGAGAGTACATAACATGTCTGGAAAAATGTTAAAACTAATTAGTAAAAGAATAAAGAAAAAAGAAAGATGAACAAAAGAACGAAAAAAAATATAAAGATAATTAATTTACAATAAATTATTATGTTATATAATAATATACATTTTTAATTTTTTATTAACTCATAAAAGCATCATATTTATTTTATGAATGGAACGTTATATATGTTTATAATGAACGTCTGAATTATTTCCAGTGATGTTTTAAACAACTTCCATTTGAAATTTGTATGCACAGGTATAGGTATAATTGCGGTAAATACAGTTGCTATTCATATCAGTTTTTGATACTATTAAAAGATTATGCGACAATTTGAAGTTTTTTTTCTAAATATATATATAATTTAGGTAAAAATCAATTCAACAAATAATTAATTTTTCTATAAATCAGAAATTAGATAAGAGTAAAATGTTTATAATAATAGAAAATTTAATTTTTATAGAATAGAAATTGGATATTAAAAACATTTTTCTATTATTTGTATAATAATAAAGAATATTTTATATCATAACATTTCATTTAAAAAGAAAAACAGTCAAATTGTTTGATAATATTTCCCATATTTTATATTTAAATACAATCAATTTTTTCTGTAATGAAAATTCTCAACTTCAATGAATTCCAACTTTATTATTTGTATAATAAGAAAGAATATTTTATCTCGATATTTAATTTAAAAAGTATATTAAAAAGTATATATAATATATTTAAAATGTTTAATAATATTAATATTTATCTTATATCAATTTTATATCAGCCGTACAATAAGTAGTTAATATTTAATTATAGAAAATCGATATCGATTGCATTATTATATTGGAAGGATATTCCTTCTATTTCATCAAAGTTCTATTTCTTTTTCGTAGGATTTTATTTTATTTCGTGAGTAGGATTCAGTGTATGGGTGGAAGAAGAGGAATCGATTGGGCGAGTCGGTGGATTGGGAATTCGAACGCCACGTTGCTGGATATCTGGGTCATTGACAGACTGTTTCCTTCTAAGCTTAACAGTTTAACGTATCGAGCTATTTATGCTAGATTGATAAACATGGTATAGATTGATAATCTTATATTTTTAAGAATAGAATTATATTTTTAAGAAGAATAACAAAAAGAAATTATGAAATATAGATTAATAGAAAGAGATTAAGGAATATAGATTAATAGAAAATAAAGCGAAAAAATAAAGAAATAAAAAGAAAAAATGGGGGGAAAATAAAAAGAGACATTGAAAAATTAAAGAAAAAACAGAGAACGAAAATAAGAGAAAATAAGAAAAGACTTTTTACAATTTTCAAAACTGTTTTCGATAATGGGCCATGCAGTACACTTACATTTTATTTTTAAAAATAATTTTAATGAAAATTTTAGAATTTAAAATTATGCAAATATAGGCAAGAAAAAATTGGGAATGAAATTGGAAAGTTAAAGAAAAAATCAAATAATAAAAAAGAAAATTGAAAAATAATAAAAAAGAAAATATTTTAAAACTATAAAAAGTTTTTATTTTATTATTTAGAAGATTTGATTTTTTTTATTTTCTCATTCTAATAAGTTAATATTAGATTTAAAACAACATGTCAAAATGATGATTTTGAATTTTTTATGATTACTGAAAATATAATAAAGTACTGTTAAAAGATGTTTCACATTCGAATAAAGAATAGTTATTACATGTGCCAATTTATTTTCTTCGTAACATTCTAATTTTGTTCGTCAAGATGAAATATACTTAGATATACACTTAAATTTTGGTACGTATTTATAATGTAAATACAAATGTATCATATATGAAATATATAGATGAGTGATTTAACAATTTTCGAAAATAGTTATAGCTGAATTGAGAATGAATTATAAAATGGACAAATATTTCAACAATATTCGAATAAATTTTAATAAAATTAAATATTTAATAAATTTAAATATATAAATTATTTACTTTTAGTCTATACTCAGTTTGTATAATAGATATTCTTTTTAGAAATAATTTGAATGGATTTTATTATTCTTGAAAATTTTAAATATTTTAAAAAATATATGAAAATTCTAAGAATAAAATAATATATATTTATATAATCAAAAAAATAAACAAAGAACAATTAATTGTCTTTTTCATTGTATTTAGTAGAATATTGTTTTTCTAAATGAATATCCTATTTTAATAATTTTTTTTAAGATTTTTTTTTATTTTTAAGATAAATAATAAATAATAGTTTAATTTATACTTATATCAGAAAAGAGATCAAAAAATTAAAGATGTAATACTAGATACCATGAATGTTTTCAAAAATCAAATAGTTTCAAAAAGTTTTTAAGTTTCAAGATTTGAAATTTTTTTGAGCAAACTAAAAAATTGCTAAATATTTATTGTTATTATAAACTTAAGTAATAAAATTTTAAAAATCAAAATTTATAAAAATTTTATTTCTTGATAAATGAACAAATTTTTAGAAAAGAAAAAAAAACTCTATAAAAGAGAGAAAAACTTGAAAAATGAAACACGAATAAGAAAAATATTCGAACACTCGTGATATCATAAAGTTTTGAATTCGAATTTCATAAATCTAAAAATTTAGTTTCGATCTATCTCCGATAAAAATTTCTAATTTTCATGTTTTTTCAAAATACTAAATTGAACATTTAATTAAGGAAATAAAGACAGAATAAGCTTCAATATCTTTATTTGCCAGACAATTCGATTAATTATTAACCCCTTCAGATTTGTCTAAAAATTCTTTTTCCTTAATCCTGATACTTGAATAGATTTACCATTTTGAATAGATTGATGAACGTTAAGTCGATGATTAATGAGGACGTGAAAAGACGAAAACTTGATTATATCCAAGACAAGTCTTACGACATGTTATGTACCAAGAGTAATTTGAAGAAGCATTACACCGAGAGATTAATTTTAACAACATGTTTCAACTTTTCCTTATAACGATTTGTTGAAATCGTGGTTTCTTATTTTCTCCTCGACGGAATGTGAGTCATTAAGATATTTGTCACTGAGTGATGAAACAAGAACGTATGAACAACTGTTTGAGAACTTGTTGAAGAACACTTTCATGCATAATATCAACATCTGTTAAATTGCTTATTTGAGTCTATCTTGATATTCATTGTGAAAGGGATAAATAAATAAACATATATATACATATTTTTTTTTCTTCCGTAAAACAGACGTTAAATTTTAATATATTATGTCTTGTTTATAAAAATATTATTAAAAAAATATTTTCTTATTATAAATTTGAAAGATAGCCAATAAATGCATTTATTAACATTTTGTGAATGCAAATGCTATTATCATAATGATATCAAAATTACAGTTAAATAAAATTAAATTAAATTCTAATATATACAATATTCAATTACTAATAACATTTAAAATAATATTTTTTTTATTTATGTATATATAAATTATTTATGTACATATATATATATATATTAATTTATAATCTCATTTGGTATCTTCGACTTATTATGCATTCTTTGTATTTGATAAATTTAATAATATTAATATTTTTTCAAATCATATATTTAATTATAATCTTTTTATTTTTATTTATTATTTATAATTTCAAATAAGAATTTCCAGTTTTTATTATTAACCAAAAGTATTTAAAAAATTTTTTAAAATGATATCAATTGTTAAAAATGAACTATTTTCTATTTAATCGCTGTATATTGTTAAATTATTCGATTTAATTTTTATAAACATAATTTTATAAACCAAAATACATTGTTTTACTTGGTCAATCCACCATTTAATAATTCTTTATCTTAACGATATAATAAAATTAATATAATAACTCCAATTATTTAAAAACATTAAACACTCATTCTATTATTTATATTACTAATATTTCATATTACACTTCATTTCAATCAATATAAATTTCTCTCAAACGAATATTTAAATAATAATAATAATAATAATAAAAAGAATACTCGATAAAACGTAGCATATATAAGGAAATAAAACATGAATCATGATCATAAAGCATGAAAAGTAAAGCAGAGTAAAATCGAGGCTAATATACAATCAAGCATATAATGGCGGCCAAACGATGGAACATCGAAAGGGGATGAGGGGTTGAAAGTGTTTTTGATATCACAATTACGCACACAGATACGAAATAAGTATACTTTGGTTGAAAAATCACAAAATCCATGACGTATTTTCATGAAAATTACGGTCAAATTACAGAGATGGAGGAGATCTGAAATGGCGGGAGGGAGGAAGAGAGAAAGAGCGATACGCGCGTTTAATGAAATGTAAGAGGGAAATGATATTGATCCGGGTAGATCGAATCGCGGTAAGATAATGAAGACCTTTCGTAATGAAAGTACTATTATCATAATAGCCTTCCGAGACTACATAGCTAGCGATGAAACACGTAAGCAGGTAACCGACACTCGGGATACAGGTGAAGTCATTGTGTGTCTCGATTGCGATTTCGTGACTATGTGTCTGTATAGGCAAGCTTCGTGGAGAGGAAAATAAATAGAAAAAAGTAAAAAAAAAAAAAAGAAGAAGGAGGATTTTAAAATGGTTTGAATGGACCACTTATTATAAAGCTTCGTATGTAACTCCATTTCTGTAAAAAATTGAAGAAATAAATGATTTAGAGTAAATTTTTTTTATTTATATTTACGATTTAAATTAAAAAATAAATAATATTCATTTTTTATGAATATTGGAAAAAATACATATACAAAATGTTAATACATTGGCGAAACATTTTTGAAGAAATGATGATTCTAGATATCGAAACGAACAGTAAAATTGGTATGTAAAAATGTTAAGGCTTGTTTGTTATAAGCAATTTAAATTTATTTTAGATGAAATAAAAGGCAGAGTGAGATCATTTTATCTCTGTCACATTTCATTCTATCTTTGTTTGATTTCAACAAATAACTTAAGCAAACTTAAACTGCCTATAACTTAATAAATAAGCCATGAGTTTTCTGAATACAAACTTTTGTGTTTATTTTATATTATGTAGAAAAATTGAGGATTTATCAATTCTGGAATTGATAAAAATATGATTTATTATGGTAACAATATTAATTATTTGTTTTTTAATAAAATAATTATTTTTTCAAAAACATATTAGATAATAGTAATATAAAAATAGTAAAATAAAATTAGATATCTTGCAATCATTCTTCTTATCTACGAAAAATAATTAATAATAAATATAGATAACATTAAATATCATTAATATCATTATTTTCATTTCATAGTTAATTTAAAACTTTTATATATTTTATAAATTTGTATAAATTGTATTTCAATTTTAAATATAACAATTATATAACAATAACACGAGATTAATTTCTTAAATATACAAAAACAAATCACTTTAATCAAAGTCTATTATCATTGCTATTCAAAAATTAAATATCACTTGTTAATAATTGAAATCGTAGATAATCAATTTCCTAGAAACTGAATGATGTTTTCTTTCTCTTATTGTTAGTCTATTTTCTCAATCTATTGTCTGGATTACGGTTTCGTGACTGGAACTGACCGAATGTTGGGAAAAATTAGTTGGAACGAGATAGAAAGAAATTTTTGTTCCTTTTGTTCGTCTTTCTGTTCAATTTCCTGTCAAAAGATTGCGGATGAAAATGATTTTTATCCAACTAGGATCAGAAAAATTGTATAAAGCTCTTCTATTTTTCCATTGTGTGTTTTTATAATTGAATTATTTTATTATTTTCAAGAACTCATTATTATGGATTAAAAATCTACACACGTTTTTCATAATCCTTGTGTGAGGAAGTTTTTATTCAAACAAGTTTTAATTCAAACATTTTAAATATGTAATTTTATTCGTTGAAAATTTTATCTCTGCAATTTTGTCAACAATTCGATGATTAATATATGATATAACTTTTTATCATGGAAATAAAAATCGTAGTCAATACAATAACAACATATTATTATTATTTTGATTTATAATCTTGAATAAGATACAAGTGTAAAATAAATTTTTGAATTAGAATATTGTTAATATAAATTTTACACATAAAAAATATATTCATATTATTTTTAAAGAAAAATATAATTTTTATTAATTTATACAATTAAAAAAAAGAATATATTAAAAAATACAATTATTTACGTAAAGAAATAATAATCTGAAATAAAACTTTAAAGACTTTAAGTAATTAAAATTAATTTTTCTGAATTAAAAAATAATTTTATATTTGCAACACAAATTTGTAAAGAATCGATTTGTATGAATAAAAGCAAAGAATAAAAATATTTTAATAAATTTTTTTAAATTCAAATTATGTAGATATTGTTAAATATGTAAAAATTTATTTATAAAAAACATTTTGGATGAATTAAAAAAGGCAGAGAAAACAGAGAAAAAATAAAATTATGATAAATTATCATAAGATATAATATATTACTTCCTTCTTTCACAATAACTATCTTTTCATCTGCGACGTGTCTTTCTTCTATTTGCATATAACATTCATACATGTAAATTATGCATAAGCACGTGCATATTTACGTATTTTATTTTTGCCTTGTTCCACATCGTCTGACATACTTATTGTCGTAATTTAATTATAATATTTATTATAGATGAACAAATTAAATTTTAGAAATATTTAAAGAAAAAAAATATCCAAAGATACTAATATCAAAGATATCAAAAATATTAATCTTTAATTAATTAATATCATTTATTAGTATAATATTTCTTTTGTAGAATATTAAAAACTTGATAAAAATTTATTTTTTTAAATATAATACATTTTTTATCATTAATTCACCATAAGTTTATCAAAAATGTAAATATTTCATTAAAAATCTAAGTTTTTAAAATGAAAAACAAAATATATTTCAGAAATTAATTTCAAGAAATACCATCAATTCTATAATACCTGAAATTCTAATAATCCAATAATCTTCCTGACATAAAAATCCTATATACATATAAAATACATATAAACTCCACTATACTTCAATCATTTCCATTTCTTCAAAATTTCTATCAATTTATATTGCTCACATACTGATTCTAAAAAAAATCTCATTCCATTAATCTTTTATACTTTTATACAATTTTATATGATATCTGGATTTGATTCTATTTCGATTTCTTAATTCTATTTTGATTTCTTTTTCTTTCTTTTTTTTTTTTTTAATATGTAAAATAATGTAAATACAAACTCTTACAACTTATATCATTTTATTATTTTGACTATAAAATCATGTTAATTTCTATGTATTAATATAATTAATTATAATTAAAAAATATATTTTACAAATAAATATTGTTAAAATATTTTCTAAAGAAAAATCATACTATAATCCTTTTGAATTTATTTTAAAGAACGAAATCTTTACTTTCACTTTGTGAAGTTAATTTTTCTCAATGGTACTTTTACAATAAGAAACGTGATAGGAAATGAAAATTTTTTTATTTAAATTATTCAAAATTAACGGAGACAAGTTTATAAGCGCATAAAATCTTCTTGCGACATGAATCATAAATAATTGGAAAAGTAAATTTTAAGTGTTCATTTTGTGATTTTGTTTCGATATTTCATCGCTATTTTATGAACTTCTAATGAAAAATATATCAAAAATAAAATAATCCATACTATACTATGATTAAAATTATAGATATGAATATGTTTAATGCTTATATTATTGTATTATATTTTACGAACACACATTTCTGAAAATAAATTGGGTTGAGATAATATATCAAATGTAACACAGATTTCAAAAGATTATATTTTCAAGAAATCATAAATACTTCACAAACATAAAAAAAATAAAATAAAATAAAAATCTAACTCCTCATCAACCATATTTCAATTCACAATTTCTTATATCTATTTATATTTCTTTAGTTAAAATAAATATAAATTTCAAAAAATTTAAACAAAAGGATTCTTCAAGAATTCTTCAAAATTTTTAAAGAATGATAATATAAGCATTAATCAATTCCAAATAAAATGCACAAATTTCAAAACTAACAAAAATATTCTCCAAAAATTTCTAAAAATCCTTCGCCACAAAATACAAAGAAAAAAAGAAAAAAAATTCAATTTTTCATTAACAATATCCATCAATTCCTTTAAACAAAATAGATAAATCTCAAAAGATAAATAAAAGAATCTTCTAAAAAATTCTACCAATCCTATCTCAACTGCAA
>NW_006264191.1:120370-132302 GCF_000469605.1 Apis dorsata | reverse complement strand
AAAAAAAAAAAAAGAAAAAAAAAAAAACTCGATTCTCGCCCGATAATATTTCAACAATTTCTCCACTCAAAGCCACTCGGCCGATCCTAAAAACCATCCATCCATCGAAATTCCCTCCCAGCGGTTGCAATTCCTAAGACGAGTTTTCCATGATGGCAATAGGCAAAAGAGGTGGGCAGCGCAGGAATGGCGGAGCAAAAACGAGGCAAGCTGACCGCGGCCAGTGGTTTCATAACGTCGAAAACCATCTGTGCGATGCAGACAGGTCCACCAGGCCTTGCCGAAAGATTATTGGGCAATGGTTCCCCGGACCATGTTCTGGCCCGCCATCAAGCCTAGGCTTGGGCTGTTTCGTGCAACAACACAACGTTGGTATTGATTCGAGAGGGGTGGACAATGAGCGACAAGCCTGGACGGTGTATCCATTAATATTTTCCGGTTTTTCGATAACGGGAGCCCATCGAAAATTCCGTGGATGGTAGCAAATGACTGTTCCAGATAAAAGGCAGCCATCACAGGATGACGATGAAAAGGGAAAGATGAAGGAGAGAGGTTTCCAGGTCGTGAGGAAAATGTATACTTTTTGCTTTCTTTTTTCTTTTTTTTTTTTTTTGGAGAAGAGGAGAACTTTTGAGAGGTGGTATGAGTGTGGTTTTCATTTTGGGATTGGTGGTGTATAATGTCTCTAGGATTATTTTTCGAAAGCATTGGTTTATTATTCTGTTTTTACATGTATGCGTGTATATATATTGTTGTAGGGAGGAATATTTGAGAGGCGGCTGTTTTAATTCTGGTGAAGTTTGAAGATGAAAAGATGTTGGAATTGAAAGTGTTTTTTAGTTGGATGATCTTTCTCTGTCCGATTGTATTGTATCTGGTTTTTAAAGAGTGGATTTATTTATTAATGATCGTGGAATTTTAAAGGAAAGGAAAAAGATTAATATATTTCATTTTTTAATTTTAAATTTGTATATTTGTGTAAATTAATAATAATCGGATTATATAAATATTAAGAGATATATTTGATATATAAAACATTTTATTTTAAACATTTTCTATAGATAAATTTATTAACTACATATATGTATAATCAAAAATATAAATAAATTTATAATTTTTAACATTGTTATTTATTATTTTTTATTAAAATTTTGATATATTTTTATCGTTTTTTTATTTAATAAATTATTCCTATTTAATGGCTATAATTATTTTTATCATCCCTACATGAAAACCATAATAATTAATAAGTTAATTATAAAATATAAAATTATTTTTAATTCTATGTATTAAGTTTCATATTCAATTAATTTTTCTTAGAATGAGAGGATAATTATGGAATTTATTTAGTAATAACATATTCCATAATTTTGATTATTTGAAACTTAATACTTCCTTTCGAAGATTTTATTTATTAAAAAAAAGATATAAATACAATATTTTCATTCATCTTTTCAAAATAAGGAAAAATTTCAAAAATTCAATATTTATATCTTTACTTTGATCTATATAATGATCAATATTTATCCAGAAATTAGAAATATATCATTGTTGAAACTAAAAAAAATATCACTAAATAGCCTATTTTCGAAAATTTCGAATTTAATTTATTTTTAAAAAAAATTCATCATCTCTTCATCCCTATTATTTCACTATTCCATATAATTATTCTAAATAATAATTATTCTAAATAATAATAAATAAAACATTTAGAAAGATCTTGAAATATGAAGAAAAAGCTCATACTTCATCATCTCTATTATTTTGAAAATCATCATTTCTAGCTCTATTTTGAGAATTTCTCGCATCTTTTCACGATAAACTCTTTCGTAGGATTTTTTTCAATGAGACGAGAGTCTCACACGGGCTTCGCCATTCGTTTATTGTTTATACATACGTGTGGCGTCTTATGACGTCCCCGTTTCCCAGAGTCTCTACGTTTCACGACTCTGTGAGTAATTAAGGTAGCTGCAATTAGAGACGTACCAACCGAAATGAGTAATGAGTTTCAGCCGGTGGATGACACAGGTACATCTCAAGCAAAAGGATCTTCTACGACAATGGTAGCGACGTTAATACAGTAAAATTTTCTTTAACTGTGTATTTATCTTTTAAGTTAAATTTTTTTTAGTATTTTATTAATGAAAAGAATTCAAAGAATTAATAATTGAGAATATTTTCTTTTCTAGATCGTGTCTTCCTTTTTCAAGTAATGCTGTAGATATTAATAAAAAAAAATTCAATTTATATTTATGTAATTGGAATTAGTTAAATGAAATTTTTTTAATCGTGTCTTCATCTTTTATATAATATAAAATGCATCAATAAATAAAATTCAATTAATTCAACAGATAAGTTCAGTAAATAAAGCAAAATTTATATTATTTTGTCAATTGTATATCATATGTAAATCAAAATAATTAGTACTATTTTATTAATTGGAAATTTGGAACTTTTGAATATTGGGATTTTTTTTTTTATTTTAACGAATGATAAGAACTTGGATCCTAAAATCTAAAGTACATTTGTAAATCGAGATGTATGATTGCAAAAGAAATTTCCAATTAAAAATAAATATTTGTCTTAAAAAAATGTTTTTAATAAATTCTTAATTCTTTTTATATGTTATTAATAAAAAATTAATTATTTGACGAGAAATTGATCTACATATCATATACTCATGGAGTATTATATAATATAATAAATAAATTCAAATTGAAAAATTGAGATATATGATTAAAACAAATAAAAAAAAAAGTTTTTAAAATTATTCATTCAATTTATTATTATTATCATTGCTTAATAATTGCACATAACGTTTTAATACCTATAAAATTTCAATGGAGTTTCAATGGAGTTCTTAAAATAAAATTAATATAATATTGATAATTAAAACGCATATATAAAAAATGAAAACATTTTGCAACTAATGCAAATGAAGAATAATTTTCAAAATTAAAATTTACAAAAGATGAATTGAAAAATTAAATGGTACAAACACTTTTAAATTATTTCATATAAATTTACCGTGTATCAAAATAATATTTTGAAAATATTGAATTAATATTGTATAGTATTTTAATATAATATTATATAATATTATATAATATTAATGAATACTGAATAATATCTTCATAGAGATAAATTAATTTTATAAATATAACTTACAGCTATACAACCTTTAAATATCGAAAATTTTCTTTACAGAAGCAATAAAAATTAATTTTTAAAATTAACAAAGGAAAAAATGTTAATTCAAATGCATGTGAAGAATGTTATTTATTTATCGCTTATCATATTATTTACAATTATCATTACTATTATCAGAATTAGATATTATTATTACAAATTTTTTCATAAACTCTAAAATTAATTAGTCTATCTAGATCTCGATTCGTTTCCGCATAAAAAATAAAATAAAAATTTTTGACGAGTCTACCAAAGATAAAAGATAATAAACTATTTTACTTTTCGTATTACTTCTTTTTTTTTTTTTTTTCACAAATCGTAAAATATTATCAATATAAGAATTCCAATTTCAAACGTACACTAATTTAAAAATATCCTAATCTCATGAATTCTTTTATGAAATTGTAAATTGTACAAGCAGCCAAAAAATAAATCACATTTCCACCGAATAAAACGGATAAATAAAACGGTGGAAAGACCCGAGAGGCTTGGCCAGAGCGAGGGAAAATCTACATTCGTTGTTCGATTCGATCGTGAAATCTCGCGTGATGAACGAGCTTTCCGCGTAACTCGAAAAAACTTCAGAAACTTGTGCATTCAGGCTGCAACGTGTTCCACCGGTGAATAATGCGAACGGATCCCGCGGTAATGTGATTTATATTGCACGGTGAAATATAGATGATCCATCTGTGAAGGAAATTAGAACGGATCAGGATGGAACTACCGCGAGATCTCTCGTGATTTTGATCGTTATCTGTGCTCTGATAGATTATGTGTTCTTGATCGCTGATTATTTTGTTAAGACTAGATTAGTTCTAGATAATAATAGTAATGATATTTAAAATTATAAATAAAATTCTATGGATATGAATAATAATAGTAATATTATTTGAAATAATAAATAAAATACAAGTTCTGTATAGTAATAATATATTTTTGGTTTCGTTAAGTATTGCTATTAATTTCGAATGAAAAAATATATTTTGAATTTAAAAATTTTTTAAAATCTTTTTATCTCTAATAAAAAATAAAAAAATAATACTATTTTTTTGACAATATATAAAATAGTAATTTATAGTAATTCATAAATTTTAAAACTTATTTTTGATAAAAAAGTAAAAATACCTTGTTTTTTTCTAAAAATTTTTGAATAAAAATTGAATTTTATTTATTTTCTTTTTTTTTTTTTTTTGACAATACTATAATATTTCATATCGCTTTATAATATTGTAATTATGAAAACGATTCAATAATTTGATATATTAAGACTTTAAAATGATCTTGGATTTGGAAATACGTATAGAAAAATAATTTTATTTTTTTATATAAAATTGCAAAAAATCATAACTTAAATATCATAAAAATATTACAAAATTTTATTATGTATTTCCATTTTAAACTTCATTTTTATGATCACTTTTTATATTTTTTAAAATTTTTATTCTGTTTCCTGCACATATGTAATATCATATTTCAAATACAAAATTTTATAAAAATATCTTATCGAGAAACTTGACAAGAAATTTTCTGGTGCATGTAAATAGAATCTGATATCAATGCATCGATACACACGAGGAATAATAATTTCATTTGACGTATAGTGATACGATAGATTTTTATTTATAGAATATTGATATATGAAATGGCTTGATAGCTTTGTATGTTATTACAACTGTTTGGTAATATATAAAAAAATGTTATATTTTTTTTTTTTAGAAGAATATTAATACGCAACTGACATTCAAATGATGATGTAATATATTAATCGATTATGAGTGTACGAGTTACGTAATATGCATGTATTTGATAAGTTGAATTTTAATGGATGAAAAATTCGTTGATATATCACGAAGAAAGATGTTCATTTATTAAAACCGATTTAAAATAAATTCAAATCGCTTAATATTTTAACAAAGTAAATACAAAATACTTCAATTTTTAATAAAGTTTTTCAGTGTATATTTTATATAAAGTAAAATTATAATTTCTTATCATCAAATTAGAATAATTAAAAATTTTCAATATTTTCCATTTTTTTAGGAGAAATTAAAAAGGATAAATAAATTCTCATACCAATATTTATTGATTAGTAAAATGTTATAACAAACATATTAATAATATTTCATTCTTGTGACTTGTTTATAGCATGCAATAAAAATCCTCGTCATAACAGTTTTATTTATTTTCACTTTAATTTAATGGTTATAAAAATAAAAAAACAAGTAAAAGTTAAAAAATTCAAAGACATTCATAGGTATTAAAAAATTAATTGCTATCTATATGATCGTAAAAATTTAAATAGACAAAGATACTTAAGACATGACATTCTAATGAGAAAATTAAAATCTTTGTATATAATATTTTATTTTTATTTTTTTTTATTTTTTATTTCTTTTTATTTTTTATATTTTTGAAATACACAATATATTCCATATTAATGTAAATATTTAAAAATAAATATATTAACATATATATCATACACGATTATGTAAAAAATAAAAATAATCATGATTTTATCTCGATAGAAGTCAAAATTAATTCTTTGAAAAACATTTGATTTTTAATAATTGTAAAAAAATAATTCGACAAAATAGCAATTGGTATTATAATTATATTGATTATCAACTCATTTTATCCTTTATCATTGTACATGTAACAATGCGAATTTTGTTATGATTATTTTTTAAAATTTCAAACTTATATTCATACAATATTTTCTCCTTATTTATATTCACAGAATATACTATTAAAATTTAATAATATATTATTAAAGAAAATCTAACCTATAATCATATTTTCGAAATATATTTCTTTTATCAAAATCAATTCTATATTGTATAATTTCTTTTATCAATTAATTTTATCATTTGATTTTATTAATTTTATATTGTATAAATAACAAAAATTGCAAAAGTTTAAAAAATTTATTATTAAGTTTAAAACTATTAAAAGTTATTATTAATAATTATTATATTATAAATTAGAAAATTTTGCGAAGATTATTTTATACTCTGATCTCAATGAAAAATATTTTGTAGTTTCATGATAATTTTGATGCGAATTGATACGAAAAAAGGATTTTTCCTTATAGTAACGAATCATAATGAGTTAACCGGTTTTAACGACATCTGGTGACACGCGTCCATACTTTTACTCGTAAATTTGTTGCTCCGAGACTTTACGACTGATTATATAAAACCATTAGCTGATTTGCAACGATGTAGCATGATAAATGTAGAAATGGGAGTGTTGAGAAATATCTTAATAGAACACGAGATAAAATGTTATAATTAATTTTATTACTGAACTGCAACGATTCCATATAAATATCTAACAGAAGTAAAAAGAACATCCACTGATTTTCTATAAATGAAGAAGTTTTAAAAAGTCCTTATTTAGACACTTTAGTTCTTTTGTAATATTTTATAGATATAATAGATACATATAAAAAGGCAGATAAAATTCGACAAAGAAGAAGATTGAACTACATAAAAAATTTAAAAAGATCTAAAATTCAATTTCTTTTAATATTAAATTATATTTTCCGTGAATCTGGATTAAAAAGAAAACTATTCTGGATTGAAGAAAAAATCGAATCGGATTAAAGATTGATGAAGACCTAAAAACGAACTTTAATTTTTATTAATATTTCATGGCGAGTCTGAAATTAAATCGTTTCGACAGAAATAGAAATTACAAGTAGAATTACGAAAAATTAATATTTCAAGGGGACTTGAAAGCTGCACAACGTGAATTGATTTATGTTTAATTTTTTCCAATATTTCATATAATAAGAAATTTAATAAGAAATAAAGATAGATATAAATTTTAAAGGAAGTCAACAAATTAAATTGAATTAAGAATTCATGAAGATTTAAAAAGGAATCTAAATTGATTTAAATTCAATATTTTTCTAATTAAAAAATTAATATTATATTTATTAATTTTTTCGTAATAAATATAATAAAAATAAAACCTAAAAATTTAATCAAAATTAATTAATTTTAACGTGAAAAAGAAGCTTAAAGAATATGAAACATAAATAAAAATTTACAAAATTATAAAAGCTAAATTAAGCCAATATAATTTTCTTCCAATATTTCATTCTAAATTAATCAAGATGGATAGATAAATAGATTGAATCAAGATTTCAACTGAAAGAAAGTTAAGTTGAATTTTTGTTAAAAATTGGAAAAATGAACTTAATTTAAGATTTTTCTAAATATTTCATATAAAATTCTTTAAATAAAAGTATATTGATAGAAATAGAAGAAAAAAGAAAACGAAAAAAAAAAAAGAAGATAGAAAAAGAATTCAAAATAAATTGAATGAAAAATTCTTAAATTTAGATCAATTCCAATTTAACATTTTTTCTATATTTTTATTTTTATAGCAGTAAATTTTAAAAAACTTTCAGATATACTAAATTATATTAAAAATTCACTAAAACTTAAACACAAATATAAACGATTTTAAATAATAAATAATATCCAAATATTCCATGTTAAATCTTATATTTCACATTAAATCAAAATTAATTAAATAAAATAAAAAATTCATAATAAAAATACCAACTTAAAGCCAACATAACCTCAAAATAAACGAAAAAAATCAATTAGATCTAACGAATTCAAATTCTTTCATTTCTTTCAAGATTTCCTATCAAATTTTAGATCTAACCAAGAGAATTACGAGAAGAAAAGACAGGCAAAAAAAAAAGGAAGTTTGAAGTAGTTCGAACGAAAATAGTTCGTTGAACCGACCACATTGCACAGGGTTGCTCTAACAGATTTCAGTTTAACGATCCATAGCGACGCTTACGTGGCCATCTACTTTGTACCCTGTCTGGAATACCTCTCTGCTCTGCTCACTGTTCTGCCTGGCAATTGGTGTCGTTCTCATAGACATCGACTATACTCTCTTCGTTCCCTCTCTGGATACCGACCATTTATGCCTCGGATGTATAGCGCATCGTTGGCCATCTTGCTTTTGCTTTTGCCTCACGCAGACGTTGTGGAAATATAGAAAACAGCTGTTTTCAGGACTTGAGGAGAACGATTCCATACTTTTTCTTGTGTGAAAGTTGAGACTATAAGTGAAGACCACACGAAGGAAATATGATAAGTCTGTTTCTGTTGATTTTTTCCTTGGAGGTTAAAAAAAATATTGCGATATAATATGGTTAGAAAAGGGAATATCTAAAAAAAATATATATAATTTTTTTTAAAAATAAATGATATCGTAACGAACAATATTATATATGTATATAATATTTTTACTATATTATCCTAATTATCATCCTAATAATAATATATATATTGAATTCTTGATTCATATTTTTAAAAAAGAATATTTATATTAATTATTAATATTTAATAACTTATTTTTTTTTTAATTTAATATTGGATAGTAAATAAGTGGGTAATATATTACTTTTTATAATAAATTCATTTCATAAAGATGTTATTTTGTATCTACAAAAATTAGAAATATTATATTTTTATATGAATTTAAAATTAAAATTAGATTAAGCAGTAAAATTAAATAAAACAATTGTATTATATATCGATAAATTATTGATTTATCAAATTTTATGATTAAATTTTGAACGGAAAAATAAATCTCAATTTGTTCATTATCATCTAAAAATAAATAAAATTATTAACATATAAGTTAATTATTAACTTTTTATAATATCAAATTTAGATAAATGGATATTATAAATTGATTTTGTACTCACTTAACCAAATTTAATCTAATTTTTTAATTACTTTTCCTACTATATGAATTATAATGTATATATGAAACACAAAAAAAAACACAAACAATTTTGTATTTTTCATTATTATTTTACATAACATCCCTTCTCATAATCATCAGTTATAAGGTATTTTATGTTAAATTTTTTATCTAATAAAAAAACTTAAAAAAAATTTATCACATTTCAAAATTGAGATACAATTTTTAATTAATTAATTAACATATTTAATTTAAGTTCCAAGTCTTAAAGTTCCATAAAAATATTTCAAATTTTTTGAAAATTTTTCTCTCTTCTCTTTCTCTCCAAATCGATTTTAATTTATACAACATAAAATAATAGAAAACATTTGAAGAAGAAATTCTCTAAATCTTTTGAACATTTCCAATAATAACGATTAAAATATTTATTTAAAAAAAAAATTACAAATTGCAAAACAGATGTTTCGTAAAAGTTTTAAAATTTTTCGTTAAAATAAATCGATTTTAATTTATATATGATATAAAACAACAAAAAACATTTAAAGAAATTCTTTAGATCTTTGGAACGCTTCCAACAATAACGATTAAGACATTTAAAAAAGAATTACGTAAACATATGTTTCGTGAAAGTTTTAAAATTTTGCACGTTAAAATTAGCCGATCAACTTCCCCTTCCCTTGCTTAATTATTCGCTTCGCTTATCCGCATATTTCGAACGTACGTTCAAGTCTTGATTTATTTTTAAAAAAGAATTCCCACCAGTCGTTCAAGCTACCATAAACGATCTCAAAAACCTTTTAATTTCAACATGAGCTTGTCATTGAACAAAATTGGCTTTTTTTATGAAAAATTACGTAATCGTTAAGATCTTCTCTCATCATCATATAAGGATATATTATTTTACACGAATATAGGATATATGATAATATATTCTTGATAAAACATAATTGATGTTAAATAAATAACTTGAATTAAATAAATAGAATTATTTATTCTCAAATAAATTCTAAGTGATATTTCAAAATTATATGTAATTTTATATTACATTCTTGTTGTAAGTTATTTAAAAATTATTTATTTGAAGCAGGTAATTTAGAATTACTTATTTTATATATATCAGAATTCAATAAGTAAAAAAGTATTAAGTATTATTAAAAATTTTGTGAAATAAAAATCAGAATATAAATATAAAAGAAAATAAATATAAATATTATATAAATAAATATAAATATTAATATTAATGAATTATGAATTTATAAATTAGGACAACTAAATTATTAAAAATTTTTATTCAATATTAAAAATAATTTACTTTTTTTAATATCGATAATAATTTATAGTTACATATATTAATTAATTAAAAAACTTTCATTTCATATACAGTATGTTAATATATTTATGGAATTCTTTTGGAAAATTCAAAAACAAAATTGATGTACAAAAATTTCATCAATTTAGGCTTACTTATTAAATGACAACAATATGAAGGAAATTATGCAAGCTTCATTGCTTATAATTTAATAAATTAACTTTTATTACTTATTTTTTTATAATAATTTTTATATTTGTTTTACATTTCAGAATCGATTCTCTTGTTCCAATATATAAACATACTATATATAATTTACTAATATTATTGTTGATGTAATATTATAAAATATAAAATTATAATATTATATTAATAATGTATGTATGTAAACTTGTAATGTATTATATGTCAAATGTTTTATACGAACATAGGATATATAATATCCTATATAAATCTAAGAAAAATATATATATTATATGTATACTTGCTCTTTTTCTTAGATTTTTTTCATTATAAAAGATATTTTATTATATTTAAATAAAACAGATAATCTGTGTAATTTAAAAAAATTGTTACTTTTTTCCAATTCTATAATAAATTTCCAAATTATATTAACTTGAATCAATAATGGCGATTTATTTGCAACGAACGGAGTTTTTTTTTTTTCCAACGTGGCCACATGTCGGTTATTGGAAAGAGGAAAAAAACGCACTGGCCGTAATACAAAGTTGCAGAAACTTTTCCGTGAAACGGGACTCGACTATTCTCTAATGGAGGAAAAGTTTTAACAATAGAGTGAAATGTTCCGATAAAGATACATACCCCTCAACCAAACATTTTCTTCGAAAGTTTATCGTTACATGTCGGACGAAATAAGCATGAATCGTCGGCGTAATAAGCTATTTCTTCTTGTAATAATCCATGAGGGGGAAGAATGAGTAAAAACGAAGTGAAAGGGGGAAAAGAAGAAAAGGAAACGTGTTAATAACAGAAGGTTGGAATGCGTGGTAGAGATATAAAGGAAGGTATTGTATGTTAAACGTAGTATAGAGATTGTATACACGATGATAATGAAGTCCTTGTGACCCAAAAGGGATGAATAATTTTTACTCGAGGCTTGTAATTGTGTTACTCGGTCGTAAGATGAATAACATGGTTAGAAAGATGCGCTTTATATATGCTGAGAATAAATTTTAAAAGTATAATAATTTCTGTGAATATCATTATAAAATATCATCTCTTCTTTATTTTAATAATAAAATTTCTGATGTTTAATTTTGGGCAGTGTAGAATATTTTTTAAAAGTATGGTAATTATTCTGAATGTTATGATGAAATATTATCTTTTTCTTATTTTAATGATAAAAGTTCAAATGTTTAATTTTAGATGATAAAAAATATGTAATTAGAATAAAATTTAAAAATTATAACGTTAATTATAATAATATTACCGTGAATATTATCACAAAATTTTTTCATTATTTTGATAATAAAATTTTCAGAGTTTTAATCTTAGGAAATGAAATTTAAAATTTTAAAATTATATAGTAATTGCTGAGAATATTTTTATAAAATATTATTTTTTTTCTATTTTAATAATAATAAGTGTTTAATATCAATTAAAATTATATTCTAAATTTCAATTTCAAATATAATATTAAATTTTTTTTAATTTTTATAATTTAGTTTATTAATA
>NW_006264191.1:118084-120175 GCF_000469605.1 Apis dorsata | reverse complement strand
TTTTTAATTTCAATGCTTTCATTAATATAAAGAAAAATTTTATAAGAAAAAGCAATTAAATATATGTAATTTAAAATATATTTTCTTGCAATTATAAAAAATAAAAAAAAATATAAAATATAAAAAATATATATAAAAAATTGCTTTTAATTAGATATATATTTAAGAATAATTGTACTGTTGAATCCAAAATTTATTATTCATTTTTATATTTGAACTCTTTTTTTTATCTTTTATTTTTATAAGATCATCAAAAAAAAAATAACTAAAAAATTAAAATGCAAAATGTAAAAAATATTATAAAAAAAAATTTTTTATAATTTAATTTTAAAAAATATTAATTATTCCATAATCTTGAAATATAGTTTTAAAATTCAAAATATCAAATATTCAATTTTTACATTGGAAAATAAATTTAAAATTCAAAGAAAAATATTTCACTACGAAATGTGTTTAAATTCAAAGTAAAAATATTTCAGTATTCTGTAACGTAATGTACTTTAAACTATTCATAGAACAGTACAATTTAAAATTCAAATTATCTTCAAACAAATTTAAAATGACTTTCATATTTTCTCTATAAAATCATCTAAAATCAAGAAACGAATAAAAATCAAAATTTATCAAAATTTATCAAATTCATCAAAACATTAATAATATAACTATATAATGGATGATTAAAATTCGATTCAACAATTTAAAATATTATTTTTTATTCGATTTTATTTATTATATATAATATCAATGTGAAGATATGTCAAACAAAGACGCAAAGATATTCCAATTTGCAAGTTCCACATACTATGTTACAAAAGGATCGCAGAAAAGTCCAATTGTTTCCCACGGTCAAGTCTTTTTTCTACCCAGGCAACATTTTAAACTCGTTTCGCACCGTATATTATTGTGTTATTTACATCTTATGTGTTCATGTAACACAATCATATAAATAGTCATAGTACAGTTACAAACTCGAGAATCAGTTAATTTTTTTTTAAATTTGTATAGATATTAGATATTGTATAGATAGTATTGTGTATAAGAAGAAGGGAAAAAATTAAAATCATATGATTATCTTTTAACAATGTAAAAAACATGCTTTTAATCTTTTAAATTTAATGAAAGATAGTTTCTGTAAAATTAACTTTTTAAGTGCCAACAAGAATTTTAAAGTTTTTAGTTTTTTTCAGTTTTTAAACATATTTTTAAATATAATATATAATATCTCTATATATTATAAATTTAATTTCAAAATAAATATTGAAAATATAAATTAATAAATTAGGAATTTTAGTGATTCAAATCGCAATCTATATAGCTCGATAGTTCTGCATTCTTTTGCACAATAATTTATTAATTAACAATATAAATGAAATTTAAATTAGATTTCTTTATAGATAATTTTACAATTTTATATCAAATGGAATAATCAACTGATTTACAATTGATAAAATTTTTAAGCTTATTATTATAATCATATAACACACTAATTTATAATTTGTTATTTACAAAATTTCATTAATAATATAATTGTAATATGATCATTATTTAAATCTAATCTAATCTATCTTATATTTTTCATTATCTTAATTTACTTAACTTTAATTCATATACATTATATTACATTTCACTTAGATTTGAATAATGAAAAATCTGTCAATTTTTCAGAATCTAACTTTGATTTATCTTGAAAAAAATTGAATCATTTTTAGATAATTCATTTTAGATAATTCATATGAAAATACAATTTATGCATCATAATGAGTAAATCAATTTGAAATATTTTTTGAGACACCATATATATTGACCATCTTTAGCGATAAAACATTCCAATAGAACCTCGACCATATGCGTTTCTAGCTTGTACAGGAATTTATTTCGTCCATTTGCTATTTTGTATTGACAACTTCCAATGAAACCGCAAGAAGCATGTTTTGAATAATTTTACACATCGTAAAAATTCATAAGTTCGTTAATTCACTATGCAACACTTCAAAAATATCGATGAAACTATTTTTTTCCGATAATAAAATTGAGAAGTAAACAACATGATCGATTTATAAATGTTTAAAAAAATTCATATAAAATTCCTGA
>NW_006264191.1:110725-117437 GCF_000469605.1 Apis dorsata | reverse complement strand
AATATTATAATGTAATAGTAACAATAACTAAATATTTTCATTTTTCAAAAAAAAATAAAAAAATAATAAAATAAATAAATATTAATTTATTTGAATTATTGAAATAAATATTAAATGATAATAAATAAAAGATGTATCCAATAAACTATTAAAAATTATTTTATTTCAAAGAATTGGTTTTTCTATGGATTATGAAAATAATTTTTTTTTTCTATGGATTATGAAAAAAAATAGTTTTTACTAGTTTTTAATAGTTTTTTTAAATAAAAAAAATATATATAGATATATACAATACTTTGCATAATTCAGAACAAATAAATTTTCTACAAAAATTCAAGACAAAAAAAATTTAAATCATATAGTTTAATATAAATTTAAAATAATCTGAAAATTAATTTGATTAATTTGAATGAAACTTAAAATATTTTGATTTAATGTACAATTATAGATAGTAAAATTAAAAAATAATTTCTTTTATCATATTATTTATATAAAGATAAATAAAATAAAAGAGAAGAGAAAATATTTCATAAACTATCAAATTGTCAAATTTCGAAAAATTTCAATTGTCAATTTTAAATAAGCTCAATAGTCGACAATGATATAAACAACAATGATGGGATACAAAGAAATAGTATTTATAGGATCCAAATTGAATCAGGCCAGGTAGAATCGGAGCTGTTTAAATATAATACTCTACGAGAAACCGAGCTCGATCTTTTTAACGCCGACTTCGCGTACACGTTCGATCGATCACGGTCAGTTTTCTCTTTTATTTAAATTTCATTTGTATCGATTCAATCCGGGATTCGCAGCCATTTTGAACCACGTTTATCTTTTATCCCTGTGAGAATTTGAAATAAAAAATATTTCTTTCAAAATATTTTGATGATAATCTATTGTGAGAAAGTATATTGGAATGTGTATTTTAAGAAAATATTAAACTGGTCGCGTTAAAATAG
Organism: Apis dorsata; assembly: GCF_000469605.1. Lineage (NCBI taxonomy): Eukaryota > Metazoa > Arthropoda > Insecta > Hymenoptera > Apidae > Apis > Apis dorsata. The sequence goes on along the minus strand of NW_006264191.1, from coordinate 116,475 downwards.
ATGCTTTCTGAGATTAGAGTGACTTATATGAACGTCAAGGACTTCTGGAGTCACGAGAGACCTCCTACTAACGATCATATGGTAGGCTTTTAATGATTTTTTAATAATTATGAAACTCTTTAAAAAAATAATTATAATTTTTTCTCTTTTCTTTTCAATAAAATTTGATAATTATAAATAAATAGTAATATAAATAATATTTCGAATATACTTTAAATATATAAATACGTATATACACGAGATTAATAAATTAAAATTTAAAGAATTATAAATTTATATTTTACATAAAACTAATATTAATAAACTGTATATTATAAAATTAGATTTTTATGTGAAAATTGTAAAATGTTAAAATTATTTATAATTCAAACATGGATAAATTATAAATATACATATATATTTATATTAATTAGAAATTATAAAAATCTATAAAAATTAAAAAGTCGTAAGTTAATATAATGATATATAATTTTTAATACAGATTAAAAAATGAAAATAGAATATTAATTAACATAAAATTAATTGATAGATATGGATAAAAATTTCTATCTTTTCCAATTAAATGCATTATTAATATTTTTTTAAAATTTCATAAGAATATTTATTTTGGACACCCAGTATATACAGGATAGAGCCATACGGCACACAAGCTACGTCCGGCTGCCAGTGACAATACTGTATATTGCTTTTACCCGGCGAGTCGCTAGGATGGACGATTTCCACGGCGATTTGCAAGAAGAGTCATTAGGACGACCATCAATCAAATACCAAAATAGTGGATACTACGAACCGTGATGTCGTTTGCGACAATATGGAGCCATCTCACCCCAATTGTTGAACGCAGACGTGATCAAGGTCAAAGAAGAATTACGGTTTTGCATGTAAAATAAATGACTATATATAATTCTCGATTTTTCGTGGGGAAAAAAAAGGGAAATTCTTTTTAGTGATAAAAAAGAAATATTTTTCTGGAAACAAACATTTTGGTTTATTTTAAAAAATGTTAAATATTAAACATTTTATAAGAAAGAATAAATATAGGTTATTTATTTTATCTAAATAGCCATCTTGCCAAATGCTGAACGTAGATGTGATTAAGATCGAAAGAGAGTTACGATTCTACATGATATATATATCACTATATTTAGAGCCTTTCTAAAAATAATGATTTATTTTAGAAGATGGAAATATATATAAGATTTAATCTAGTTTATCAAAATACAATGAAATATCTTTTAAGGAAAAAATATTATGAAAAAAATATTTTTAAAAAGTTGTTTGGTATAAATTGATAGATTATACAATATTATAACTTCTCTGTAGAACGAACGCGTCAAATGTCATATGAAGGTTAATTTTAATAGATGTGTCAAGATAATATTTAGATAAAACAAATACATTGTTGAATAAGCTTCAAAATGTATAAAATATGTGTAAAGTAAAATATGTAAAAAGTAATTAACTTTGTAAACACTTTGAAAAAATAATTATCTTAGATATAAAAGTAATCGAACTACTCAAAAAAGATAATATAAAAATAAGTTAATTCTTTTCAAAAAATAATATGCAATTATAAATAAATGAAATAACCTTCACTTAAAAAAATACAAAATAAATTAACTTATATATTTAATTAAGCTTTTTTAAATTTAATTTTTAAACTCTTTTTTAATTATGGTTGACCTGAATTGCAAAAAAAAAAATATATTTATAAAAAAATATTTATAAAAAAATGCATTAACAAGAAAATTTAGATTTTATAAATTGTTTTTATAATTTTTCTAATGTAATTTTTATTACTTTTTCATAAATATGTTCTTTTGAAATTTTCATTAAATAAAAAATTGTTTCAGTATAATTTCCATTAAATAGAATTTTGTTAGATTAAATTAAATTAATTTTAATTTAATTTTTTTTTTTAATTCTTAGAGTTCCATTATTTTTATAGTTTCATAAATTTGTAGTACAGATTCAAATATTTATTTTTTTCAATAAAATTTATAGCTATGAATTTTTATTTTTTATTTTATCATGGATATAAATCTTTTCGTCAAATTGTATTGGCGTCTTTTTGCATAATTATTAAAATTATGAAATTTAACAAATATTAATAAAACGTATTGCATAGTAAGAAATTTAATAACAATATAAATAATATTTTATGAATAAATTGTATAAATTATACATCATCATGTTTTTTATATTACATATAAAATTATATTTATATATAATTAAAATATTATGAATTGCATTATTAGTCATGGTGGCATCAATATTTATAAATATTCATGGACTACATTAAAAAAAAAAAAAAGAATAATCAGAAAGATTTCTTATAATAAACGGATTGATTTACAGTCGTTTCCTCGATTGCAACTTTTACGATTTCCCAACAGTAGAAATCGTTGCGCAACATCAATCCACAAGTTGCAACGAATGAAGAAACGAGGAAAATAAATACTAATCTGATTTGATTTCTTCAGCTTCGTACTTTATAGTTTTCTAGGTCGTCACGTACGTATATATTTTTTCATATTCAAATGAAACTTGAAGTACACGAGTTGAGAAACTAAAATGGATCGCGGCCATGTTTGTTCCTTTGGATGTAAGTTTATGGTCGGCAAAGGTTGAAACTTGTTTCACGTATTCCGCACACATTGTTCAAGTTCAAGTGAATCTCAAAGTTCGTTTCTCACGGATAACAATTCTATAACATTCCTATTGAATTCAATTCTCTAAACTCAATTCTCTCAAACTTCTCGGTCATCATTTAATAAGCTTGATCTATTTTGTGTGTATATATATATTATGTGCACTTGTGTACAATAATTTTTTCTGAAGAAACGCAACTATTCAATATTTTCTATTCTACAATATATGAATATGGATAGGATTATTTCAATAGACAGTAAATTTAAAACTACATATAACGTTTTATTGTTGAAAAAAATAAACTTTAGAAACTTCCTTATTATAAATAAATGGTGAGAAATAAAAGATAAAATGATAAAAAATATAAAAATAAAATTATGAATCATAATAAGAATTTTGTAAAATCATTATGATTTATTTCTTTATTTTCTTTGATAGATAATAATGTTTATAAAAAATTAAATTATTGTATTTATTATGAAAATAATAATACAATTTTCGAAGAAACTAATTTTTTTGTAAAAAAAAAAAAATAAAACAAAATATTTATTTTAGATTTAAAAAAATAGAATATTTTAAAGATAAAATCGAATAATTAAGTAAATTAATTTAAATTGTTGAAAATCATCAATACTTCAAAACTAAAAACTTTAACATATTTTTACAATTATGAAAACGATAAAAATACATTATTATTTCAAAATATGTAAAAACATATAAAATAAAATTAAAACTTAATATTTAAAAATTAAAAAACTTAATTTAAATTATTTATAATCTAACAATTCAGGATTAAAAAATTTAACAATTTTAAAAATAATTATACTCGTAATATAAACAATTATATCAAAATGATAAAAAAGTCCAGAATTTCTAAAGATATTAAAATCATTTATAATATAATTTATAATAAAAATAGCAAGATTTTAATATACTACATTTTTTATCATTTAAAAAATATAAAAATTTGCTTCTCTTCTGTTTCATTCTTATTTAAAATTTTCTTTAATAAGTAATTTTCACAATACTTTATGTATTAATTAAATATATCTTATCATAAAAATTTTAAATTTTATCAACATAATTTTTTTTTCTTTCCGTTTTCAGATTTTAATTAAAAACTATGAGTAGCAATTCATGACATTTCAGATTTTACACTAGGATAAGCATATAGCTAATTTTATGAATTACTAATAATCTAATGTTAATGATTAAAATTTTTGATTTAAAAAAAAACGATAAAAAAATCGATAACACAAATAAAAAAAAATATAAATAAAAAGAATTTATTTTAATCTACTAATAAATTAATGTTGATTATTGATTTTTGAAAGAAGAAATAAATAAAAAAATAAAATTTTCTATCTAATCTAACCTAAATCTTAGATACCAACAATTCGACTTCGACAGTTAACATTTTTGATTTAAAGAAAATGATAAAGCAATAAAGTTTTCTATTGATTCGATAACATCAAAGAAATGAAAGAAACCTAATCTAAATGTTGTTAGAATTAAAATAATGATTCAACTGAAATGATTAAAATTCTTGATTCAAAGAAAATGATAAAGCGATAAACTTTTTCGATAATAAAAAAAAATTGAAAAGAAGAACAACAAAATTTGATCGAGATCGATGAAAATCGCTAAGAGGACTGGATTACAATTAGAAGACACGAAAAGACTCCATTAAGCTCGAAGACAAAGTGAAAGAATCCGTGCCCGTGCACTTGGCTCGTTATAATGTAATTAAGCACCGTTTCACTTTCACCGCGTACAAGTTCGAACCCTGTTACAGCAACTTTGTGAACTAGCATAAAAGCCGTACAAAAGCGAGGCTAATTAAGAGCACAGACTATCCTGTCTTTTTTTCGACGAATTATACATTAGAGGAATTTGTAATTCGGACACTGACATGGTCGAAATTCTTTGTGACTATCAATTAGAATCTGGTAATCTGTTTCACCGATCGAAATCGTGTAAATGAAATTATTTACAAGTTATTTTAATCATATTTTAATTTTAATATAATAATTAAGTTTGATTAAAATATATAATATATAATAATATTCAATATTTAATTAAATTTGTTATTATATTATTATATTAATAATTAATAATAATTGATTAAAATCGAAAAATATATATTTTTTAATTTATATATATATATAATGTTAATAATTATTAATTAATTATATTTGTAATTAAAAAAATTATATTTGTAATTATTTAAAAAAAAAGTCAAGAGGAATCATTAAAAAAATTTAAATATTATTTAAGTAATTAAAATAAAAAAAATAAAGAAAAAAAGTATAAAATATAAATACATATAATAGAATATATATTAGAAATTTTTAATAATCTTATTAAAAATATTACGATCCCTTTTTCAATTTCTATAAATTTTAGAATTTAAATTTAGAAATTGATTCATATATATAAAAATTCAAAATCATTAAAAATATTACAAGACGAGATATTTTAAGAAAGAATGAAGTGAAAATAATTTATACGAGATATTATATCAGAGAGATTTTTCTAGAAATTCACTGTATTTGAAAAAATTCCTTAGAGGAAATATTTTCTCTCTATTTTTTCTTTTTTTTTTTCTATTCATTCATTTTCATATTCAAATTATACATCATAAAAAAAAATCATGATATATGTATATATGTGAAATATAATTTTAATCTTATCTATCTGATGTAATATTTGATAAAAAATAATGAAACAAAGTAAAATATTTTCCCATAAAGTTCTTTTGAAACTAAATAGGCAAAAACTCAAACTTTTCAGCGACAGCGAACTTTTTAGAAGCGCCAGAATGGTCGCATATAAATTATCACGGTCATATTTTCTCCAGAAACGAAAATTATTATGAAAATTTATAATCTTTGACTATGACTTGTTCATTATTTACCACTTTTATTTCATTCATTAATTTTATTTTACCTTAGATTTGTATTGAAAATTTTCTATTAAGAATTATATAATCTAAATTAATATAAATTAAACAATATTTTTACGAAATTGAACGATATATAACAAATAGGATTCTTAAATAAATATAGATATTAAATTAATTTTAATTTTTTGACTCT
>NW_006264191.1:108904-110530 GCF_000469605.1 Apis dorsata | reverse complement strand
TATTTTATCAATATATTAATATAATATTTTAATTATTATTTATTATATAATAATAATTATAATTAATATTTATTAGACTACTAGAGATATTTCTATTTTGGAAAATAAATATTACATTTTAGTATCTATATTATATTTCTTTTACAAAAAAAAAATATTTTTTTATCACAACTAATAAAAAAATTTTTCCTTAAAAAACATTTAATTTTGAAAAAATTAACAACTATTTTAGTACTAATAAATTAATAGATTAAACGACATTGATAATATTATCTTTATTTATTAAATTTATTATAATTTATATAATCTATAAAAATTCAAATTACACATTTTAAATAAATTACATTATAATATCAACTAATGGTCAAATTAATATCTTGAAATCTGATATAAATTTAAAATTTAAAATTATTATTCAATTTTGATATTATTATAATCAAATATATTAAATTAATGTATATTATATTTATATATTATATATTATAATATATATATTTCATTTAATATATTAACTTTATTCTTATGAATACATTATGAATAAATCAAATTAATATGTGAATTCAACGACAAGCTTAATTGTTTTATTTTATTAATTATTCAATTTTTAACAATTAATTTATATCTACTTAACATCAAATTAAGTTAATTATCTTGCAACTTGAATTAGAGAAAAAAAATACCTAATTTCATGAATTTACTTAACTCAAATTTACTTATTAAATATATACCAATTTTTACATTAGATTAATGCATGAATTATTTATATTAATCACGATTTTATTTGTATATGTAATTATAAATAAGATAATTTATTCAATTTATATATATTAATGGCATATCAAAATCAAACGCAATTTAATATAAAATATTGACTATATAAAATAAATGTTAATGCACACGATTAGAACAACAGTTACGTACTTGGCCGCAAAAGAAAAAGGACGTGTTAAGAATGATTAATGTCCACGTGTTTAAAATTAAAATAAATCCTCCTCCATCGTCATTTCAAAAGATCATCATTCTCCACGTCATCTATAAATTTTCTTATCCAACTATGATAGTCACTCTTATGACAGCCATTAATTATATGCATATTCATAGTTAACAATCAAAATTAAAATCATCTAGTATTAAATTAAATATTTTAACGATTTAAATGATTTATAATAAAAAAATATTATAAATTGATAATATTAAAATAAAAAAAAATAAGAATATATTATCTTACCTATGTATTTTTTTTTATTATATTTCATGTTACAAAATAAGTAAATTAATTAAATTATTATAAATTATTCTAATTAAAATTATTGTAATATTACTATTAAAGAAATTTTTAAAATTGAATAATTGAATTTAAAATTGCTTGCAAAAATGAAAATTATATTTTTGTTCTTTTTTTATTATATTATCTTATATTTATTATTTATATTATATATATATTTCATGTTATAAACATGTTGAAAACATTATTATAATATTATATTTAAATTATCCTAATTAAAAGCGTCATTATTAAAATAATATAAAAGTTATAGTTTTTATCACATAAATAAATAAAAAAAATGATTAATTAATTTCAAAATAAAAATGTTTATAAATAAATTCTAATTATTTGAGAAATAA
>NW_006264191.1:104635-108739 GCF_000469605.1 Apis dorsata | reverse complement strand
AATAATAAAGACTTTCATATTATAAAAATTATATATAAGATTTCATTTTAAATTAAAAAATTCAAAGATAAAAAAGAAATATATTTAGAAGTTTTATAGTTTGAAGTTTTAAAAAATAAAAATTGTACATAGAAAAATCATTCTGTCACAGAAAAATTTTTTTCAAATTAAATAAAATTATAAAAAATATCTAAATATTAAATAAAATAACAAATATTAAATTAATTTATCTTTAAATAAATAATATTTTAAATAATATTATAATATTAAAATAAAAAAAATAAAATAAATGAAAAATAAAATAAAATTTTCATTTCAATAATTATGTTAATAGAACTTTATTTCAATAACATTCAATCTTGTTATTATTGATTTATCAAAACAATATAATTTAAAATAAAATGATTAAGAAAAACTAAATAGGCCTAAACAGAAATTGCATTAATGCTTCGAGACTGTCATTATGTTAATATCCTCAATTCTATTTTCATTAAATAGTTTATAATGGTCAAAGAAATGAGCGAAAAAAAAAAAAAAGAAAGAAGAAATCTGTCGACATGAAAAATATAATATATTTATTACTTCGAAGATAGTAAAAAAAAATAGTCACTGAGAATAGGCGTCATTTTGCAAATCCATTGGGAAATAAAATTCCCCTTTTCCATTCTGTACTCACGATAATAAGCTCAGATAATATTTTCATTTTTTATGAAAATTTTATTCAAAACATTCTTGAATATTCGTAGAAATTTAATCATGTCTTCTTTAATAATTTTATGAAAAGTAATATTTTTTATATATTTAAAGAAATTTTAAATATATGAAAAATTTCAAAATTTTACACTATTAATTTTTTTAATATTGAATTTTTCAAAATTTGAATAATTCTTAATGAAAAATTTTTCAATAATAAATTATAATAATTTTAATCTTATTCTTCGATAATTTTTTAAATCAAATTTTAACTAATATTATTATCAAAAATATTAATCAAAATAAATATCAAAGTAAAAAACTTATATTAATCAATATAAGTATCAAAAATAATTTTCTAATAACCAAAATTTTTGAAATTACTTAATTTTTAATTTCAATTTTCTGATAATATAAATTCTAATCTTGAAATATAAATTAACATCAAATATATCAAATAATAATCCAACTAGATTTAAAAATCTCTTTTGAAAGATAATACATTTTTAATTTATTTAATATATTAACATAATAGTTTATGTTATTAAAAAATTAAAATTCATGTCATTTCATCTACAATAATCTAATATATAAAATATAATTTAAAACAAATGAATATAATTGAAAAACATGAGTACATTAAAATTTGTATAAATAATTTGTATAAATACATTAATTGTGTAAATAATTTGTATAAATACATTAAAATTTGTAATAAATAAAACACACTATCAACTTGTTAATGAAAAATCATATATGATCACACGCTTTGACACGTTATTTGCGGTAGAACAACAACGAGAAGCATCGAATGGAGGAACCACTGAGATGATTTTCGAGTTTCCCCTCGAGCACATCACCACGACATATATCGATCGAAGCGGCGAATTTACGGTCGGCTCGTATCTAGCAACGATTCGATGCGGGTGTTAAATGTTAATGGCCGTACTCTGACGCGGTTTCGTGAACGGCGATGATTTTATTCCGGTAATATGGACAATTCTACAGGATGATTTTATTTTGGATTCTACGATAGAATGATATATCCTATAATCGTTATTTTTTTAATGTTGAAAGTTTTGTAATGTGTATATGTTTATATATATGTTTTGAATAAATATATGTATATATATGTTTTGAATAAATATAAAATAAATTTGAAATTTTTGTAAAAATAATTTGAATTAATAAATATTAATAGATATTAGTTTATTTTATTTTCATAATAATATTAGTAATGATAATAAGTTGAAGAACTAAAATTTTTATAATTTTGATAATTTTGTAACGTTTCGATATTAAAAAAAATAAAAGGATAAGCTAATATTATTTTCCATATAATTTTTTAAAATTTATAATGAATTTTAGTTTTATTTTTTTTTTAGTTATATTTTGCGAAAAATTCGAAATATTAAAATAGCATTTAAATTTATAATTTTTGGAAAAAATATTATAAATTACGTAAGATAATTTAAATATAATAAAATTTAATAAAATTTTTATAATTTTGATAATTTCGTTGTATCTTTTGCAATTTTTACAAAAACTGTATAAAAATATTAATTCTCTAATATGTATTTAGAAAATATGGCAAAATTAAATTCTAAATTTTAAAAAAATATTATAATTACACTAAATTAATGGATATTTTAATTATAATTATAATATCTGACACATTTTTTGTTTCTTTTTTTTTGATATTAAATAAAATTTATAATTTTCAGATAAGATAACTTACAAAAAAAATAATTTGATTTATTATCATTGATTTATTATTATATATTATTTATTTATAATAATAATAATAATAAAATAAATAAATAACAGTTATCATTCTAATTTTTTCAAATTTGTGATATATTAATTTAAATTTTAAATATATAAAAAATATATATATAAATCTATAATTATAAATTAAATTAAAAATTATAAACCTCATTGATAAAAATAAATATAAAATTAAATTAGAAATTAAATGATAAATGAATAATAATTTTAATAAAATTATATTCTCTGTATCATTATTTCTTGATACATAAAATTATTTAGAAAATTTATAAACAATTTTGTATTAATGATTCTGCGTTTAGAATAATCTAATCATAATTATTTCAACATCGAAGGTATAAAATAAAAATTAATATAATCATTCATATAATAATTGATAAACAAAAAATTGAATAATAAAGAATACTTATAAATAAAATTAAATAATATATTTATTTTAACATTATTTAATAAAAAAAATTAATAATACTGTTAATTTCATATTGATTTAAAACAAATAAAATTTATATTATTAAAGTTATAATCTTCTTAATATAATATTAAATCCATATATATAAATTTATTCAATTACATTATCATTATAATATAGATGTATTAAGAGATTCATAATTAATCCTATTCTATTATTTCAATTATTACTATATAATTGCAATCTTGTAATTAAGAACGTATAATAACCATAATTACAGATACAATTATAGATATAATAATTAAAGAACAAAAAAGAAATATGAACAAATAAAATAAAATTTATAATATAAAAAAATTCAATTTTTTTATTGGAATTGTACTAAAAATGATAATTTTATAAATATTATAAATATTTTTTTTACTAAAAAAATATATAATTATTTATTATATATATTATATTTAATTTTACTTTTGTAAAAGTAATAATTGTATCAATAATAAAATCCTTGAAGAAAAAAAGATATAAATGACAAAATCTAATTTAAAAAATTTTGAAATAAAAAATATATTTCTTTAGACATTAACTCTTTGTCATTTCTTTAGTAGTTAATTAAGTCAGCATTAATTAGCATTCTTTATTAATTTTATTTATTAATATTATATGAGGAGCATAATATAAACAAATTATTTAATAATAATTTCTAATAATAATGGTGAACAAATAAATATAATGTAAAATATTCAAAATAATTCAAATAAATAGTGGAAAATTGTAAAAAAGAAGTAGAACAAAGTTCTATTTATAAAATAAATAATTTTTTATTTCTATAATTAAAACTTATCCAATTATAAATTACATTAAAGAAATTTTAATTTTAGCTTTTTAAGTTTACTTTGAATATATTAAAGAAAAATTAAATTATATCAAATTTATACAAAATAAAATAAAATAAAAAAAATATGATAAAAAGAAATTGATATTTATATTAAAATAAATAAATAAATAAATAAAAATAAATAAAATAATTAAAAAAATAAATATACATAAAAATTTTTTTTTTAAAATTGCATTTACATTATTTATTTTCTACTAAAGCTTATACAATTAACTTCTTAATGTTTATTTATGTATAACTGTTTATTTAATTTTGTAATTGATCTCTGTATAAAAATTGCAATAACTTATATCAATATATGTAGCTTATAATAAAC
>NW_006264191.1:104241-104552 GCF_000469605.1 Apis dorsata | reverse complement strand
AAAAAAAAAAAAAAAAAGAAAAAAAAAAGAGTTGAAAGGTTAACAGGAGAAAAATACAAAAATAAGAAAAAAATAATAATAGTGGAAAAGGATAGACCGAGTATAAACGTTTCAGAACAACGAAAATTAAAGCAAATTGCGAGAGAAATCGCAAGCAATCCTAGGTGCTTGTACCGCTGTTGCGAAAAAAAAGTTGCAACAACCTTCCGGATACAGGGAAAAATTTCGGTTTTTCAGTGGAACGAGGTAATTTTAATTTATATAAATGGAGTCCTCCTGTTACGTTTTTAACCATTCTGCCTCGTATTTTG
>NW_006264191.1:102598-104103 GCF_000469605.1 Apis dorsata | reverse complement strand
AAAAAAAAAAAAAAAAAAAAAGAGGAAAAAAAAAGATACAAGCAGAAACCAAAAAAATATACATTTTATAATGAATAAATTTTTAACGAGTTTATTAAGAATAAAAAAAGAAAGGCAACACAAACACAAAATGTAAAAATATACAAATATTTTGATATACAAAAGCAATATTTGAAATGCAATATTTAAATATTGAAAAAAAACACAATTACGCAAAAATATTCATCATTTAAAATCTGAATGAAATATATAGTGTACACTTCGACTAGTTGTTATCATTGCAAAGATAATTATTATAAATTATTATTTTGATCGAATAAGATTGAACAGATAATGAATGATAAGATTCGATGATAAAGTTATAATTTTACCAGATCTTGGAATCGAGAATTTGATGAACAAATAACAATCAAAAAAAAGGACAATCATCAACATAAAATATTAATTCATATAATTAAAAATGTGCTACATTTGTGATATTCCTTTTGATAATTTAATTAAAGAAATTTTTTGAGAAAAGATTATAGACATATAAAACTTTTTTCGTAAATTATTTTTAATCAATCTTCATATATATACATAGTATGTCCGGAAATGTACATATGTAATTATTTCCATAACTAAAAATATCCGTAAAGAAATATTAATATTATACGATGAAATTCTATGCTATTAATCAATAAAATGATATCAAAACGATTTTAAAATGATTTTAAAATACTACATAATCTGTTTGCAATTAAAATTATTTAATTAAATTTAAATTTGAACGAATATATTCTATTTATTAAATTGTTGCATAATAAATATTGTTTCGAAATAAATATTGTAAATAAATATAATTTATGCAAAAATATTTAATTAAAGTAAAAAATACATATTTTAATTTTAATTAAAAATATAAAATATTTTGATACAAATTATATTTATTGATATTGTTTATGAAATTTTTTATAATGAAAACTATTTAATTATAAATAATTATTTCCTATATCTATATATTTATATCTATATCTATATATATATTTATTAATTAAAAAATCTCATTTCAAAATAAGTTTCTTAATTGATATATTCGTTGATATTGCTTATCTATATTATGCAACTTTGTGGATCAATATAATTTAATATGTTAATCCTAGAATATCATAGTAGAATATTCCATTTTCATTTTATTTTTATTTTTAGAAGATTTTCTTTATCTTGTTATTTTACTATTTTGCTATTTATATTTTGCCTTCCTGAATATCTTCTAACTTGAAAAAATCAATCAAGTTGATTTGTTTAAGTAATTATTATTTTTTTAATCATTTAAATTGTAATATTGTAAATTTAATAAATCTCTTATGTATGAATAAAAAAAATAAACATTTAAATAAATTTTGGATTTATAACATATCTTATTTTTCATTATTTTTATTGGTATATAATTATAAATATTAATATAATATAGTAATAGTAATAAAAATAGCAATATACAAATATTATTATACAAATACTTATTA
>NW_006264191.1:96158-102163 GCF_000469605.1 Apis dorsata | reverse complement strand
TCTCTCTCTCTCTCTCTCTCTCTCTCTCTCTCTATATATATATATATATATATATATATATGTAATAATGTATATACACATATATGCACACGTACAGACACACATACATACAAACTATTTAATAATATGTTATTTTTATTGGTATATTTATAAATAGTTATTTAATAATAATAGCCATAAAAATACTAATAAAAATAACAATATACACATATATTACTAATATATAATGTAATATATTAATATATTTATTAATATAATACATGTATAATAATGTAATTATTTAATAATATGCACTTATTATCATTGTTATTAATAATATATATTATATATAGAATGTTATTATATTTGTTTATACTTTAGAAGATCGATTTTAGATATCAAAATAAATAAAAAAAATTGGAGCTTATTTATTAAATTATAAATTAAAATTTGTATTAGTTTAAAGCAAAATAAAGATAGAACAGATGAAGATAGAAACATCTTATTACTTTTATTGATTTATATATTTTTATTAAGTAATTTAAAATAATGTAATTTTTATATTTTAAATAAAATAATTTATTTATTTATTAAAATAATTTTGGAGAAATTTAAAGAAACTCAAATTGAATTTATAATAAATGAAGGAATTATCATTTTACAAGTATTTTTAATTTATATATTTGTATTTTAAATATCATTATATATATTCATATTAACATGTTTATTTTAAAATATCAATAAATTTACAAAAAATATATGAAGGAAAAAATATTATAATTAATATAATAAAAATCAAAATTGAAAAAATATATTTAAAAAGATACTTAAAAGAAGATAATGAATTAAAACTTCGAAACTTTGTTGATATCTTAATTTGACAAAAATTGTCTTCTATTGAAAAAATTTGAGATCTTTTAAAAAAATAATCCCAATTTTTATTTTTTTATTCCACTCTAATCCATATTTCATATTTCACAAAACTTATATTAAAACTATATTTTTATAAACAAATATAAAATTCCAACACAATCAAATAAAAAATATAATACATTACACAATGTTTTTTTCATACATTTATAATTTCAGATAATGTTGTTCTCTTAAAATATTTGGCATTAATTGAAGTCGTTCTTATACCCATGTCAAAGATAATCGACAAAAAATATAGAAATAACAGAAATACAAAGAAAAATGCAAGTCCATGGTATTCGATTTAAGTGGGTAACGTTGTAAGGACTTTCTTTACTTATCCTTTTTTTCAGATAAACTTATTTTGTCTTCTATGTCTTGATACGATTTTCACTTTCAATTTTTTCAATGTTCTTTTGTTTTTTATCTTTCTCTTTTTTTTAAAAGTCAATTTATTAACAATAGGATTTAATTTTGCAGTGGAATTTATTAATTGTTGGATGTGACTGTAAATAAAAAATGAAAATAATTCTAAAGATTTCCTTATTCACAAGAGATATTCTATCAAATTTTATATTCATGACAAGAACTCGATGAATGAAGAATATTTCAACATGGAAAGTTTTCTTGTTACTCCGTTCAACATTTTTCGTATGTGAATATACAAGTCGTCCATGTTTCTATAGTTGTTATAAACTTGTAAACTTGCATTCTTTTATGTAGATCAAGCTTCTACGCTTGTTCAACATTATTTTATTTAAAACATTGAAATATTAGTAGATTTCAATAGATATATTAAATTCCAATCTTTTTATTAAAAAATATATCGATTTGTAAATTATCTTGGTTATGATTTTCTTACTTATTTTTTTTTTTTATTTTTAAAATATCTTATGTATTCATAAACTTCGAAAGATATCTGAATGATATTTACGTCATATCTATCTTCTTTTTATTACAAAATATCATTACTTAATTTAAGAAATATTTAAAATTAAATTAAAATTCTTATCACAAATAATCTTCCTTTTTCAATTTTATAATTTACATTACAAATTATCATATTATATTTAAATTATCTTTAATTAAAAATCTAATTAATTATCAAAAAAATATCAAATTTGAAAACCCTATTAGAAATAAAATCATTTTATATTATCTTATATTATCTTTATATTATATTTATATACTTTTTAATATAATATAATTCTTTTTATTATTATATTTCTTATTTTAATCTAAAAATTAAAAATCCATTATCATAATTTATTACAATCGTTATCATAAAAAAATAGATAAAATTTTGTTACAATCCTCAAAAAGAATAAAAATAACTCACTATAATGCATATGTAAATATCTTTTAATCCTTAAATTATCATTGGAATATATTATAGTTAATATATTATGAGATATCTTTGAAGAATTCATTCTAGAGGAATGAACATAAAAATTAATATAAAAGAAAAAAAATATTCGACTTGAGATTTATTTATTAAGTTATAAGGAATTTAATTTTCATTAAACGAAACGAAATGAAAATAAAGATGAAATGCAAATATTTATTGAAATACTATAGTCTATTATTATTACTATAACTTTGTCAAAAATAATATTTTTTCAATAGAATTTCGCTTATTTTGAAGAATAGCTACAATTTCTTATGTTATAAGAAAAATTAAAAATGTCTAATGTCTTCGCATTAAATATCAATAAATTTTTAAAAATTAAAAATCTTCTTCAAGGATTTATTTTATAAATTTTGACATCGACCAAAATAAAATCAAAAAAAATTGAAAAATAGAAGATTCAAGTTTTAATCTAGTTTTTATTTTTAATTATTTTTGATGAATATAAATAAAAATTATAAAACTTTAAAATTTAACAATTTTTTTAATAATTAAAAGTTATAAAATACTATTATGGATAATGAATAAAATTTGATTAGAATTCAACATCGAAAAATAAAAATGTTTATATATATTAACTATAATATCTACTTTATTTATCGTCGTTTCCAATTCATAGAAATGGAATCTCAGAGTAAACTTTAAGTGTGTCAAATGAGATAAACTACTGAACGAAATTTGATCCACTTGATCTTTTACCTGACTCATTTTCTCTTTTTCTTTAAAATCCAATTCGCAGAAATCACCTGCCCAAATAAACGTCCAGATTCGATCCCAACTTTAGCGGACGCAAAAATATATACTACTGTATACTATGTACAGAATGTTAACATATTCATAGAAGAGTCATATTCTAGAAGTCAAAACAAACACAAAAGTTAGTATTCAAAAATTACGGTTGAGGCTTATTTATTAAGATATAAGTAATTTAAGTTCGCATTAGATGAAGCAAGACGACTAGAAAGAATATATCAATAGTAACGAAGATAGAGTGATCCCATTCTCCATCTCGCTTTATTTATCATAAATTTAAATTGTTTCTAATTTAATAAATAATCCTCATCCGATATTTTTTCCAACTTTTGTTTTCACCTCTGGAATCGATCTTTCAAAAATGTTCTACAAATATATAAATATATATGACAAAAAAATGACAATCGGCAATAAAAAAAATGTTCAATCACTCATAATTTCGTTATTCATAATTTATAATTAAAAACATTTTACTCGAAAGAATAATTGTTATCTTATTAATTTTTTCATTTTATATTATAATAGTCTTAAAATTGCTAAAATACGATTCATCCTGTTAAAAATATCATTGACGCAGTCAAGATTTCCGATGAGACGTGCATGCAATGTCTTGAATTTCATGACAGGATTCATCGGCCGGGAACAGGGCACAACGTGTTATTAGCATCGCGATGATACACTTACGTAATGGAAAAAGCGTCGGAACGCGGACACCGTGGTTCCTTTTTATTATTCTCCGTATCCCAGCTAATGCATACACACAAGCATCGATCTCGCGCGCGCATCTTCGCCGGAAAAATGCAAATTTTTGCTCGACGAACGACCGCAAAAGGGGCTTCTTAAAAAGACCACATCATGGAGAGATGGATGAATCGAAAGAGAAGGCAAGGGAACTTGGTGTTCACAGACTAAAAATTATATTAATATTCCTCTCTTCGCTTCGATGGTTTTTCTTCTATGAATTGAATGATTATTATTTACGACAAAGATACTATTTTATACTGAATATTGATGGAATATTTTTGAAAAATCGATTCTAGAGATGAAAATAAATATAAAAGTTGGTATGGAAAAATGACGATTGAAATTTATTTATTAAGTTAACATAAACAGTTGAAGTTTGCGCTAAATGAAGCGAAACGAAGATAAAGTGAAATCACTTTATCTCTGTCATATCGCCATCTCACACTATCGCTATTCCGTTTTATTTTAATGCAAATTTAATTATTATAATTAATGATTATAATTTAATAAATAAATCATTAATTGGCATTTTGTATATTAACTTTTATCTTCATTTTGATCTTTAAAATTAATCCTTCAAAAATGGATTCACAATATATTAACATCCTTTAATACAGCAAGTGTCCTTTAATACAAGCAGTGGTGGTCAAACAAAATGTTCATCAGAAATACTCAAGAGCTATATTTCTTGATTTTTAAATTTTAGAAAAATTGAAATTATATATATAATTTAAGTTATTTTCAAAATATTTTTAAATATTTTAATTATTATATTAATATTTTCAAATATTTTTGGAAAATAAAATTATTAATATTAACTTATTATAAATTATAAATATTTTTATTTTCTACAATGCATGATTATAATTATAAATTATTCGTTTTTTTATATACTTTTTAAACCAAATTTTATCAAAAAATATAATTATACTTTATAAAAAGAAATTATAAACTACAATGAAGATCTAGAAAAACTACATAGAGTTCACGACGAGATAATCAGAAAATAAGATTTTTCAGAAAGTTGGTAGAAAGTTAAGTTTAAAGATTTAAAAAAATATTCTATCATAAGAGCGAAAAATATAAATTTTTTATTTTTTGTTTGTTATAAATATATTTTAGTCTTGTTTTTCGAAAAACATTATTGAATTATCGAAAAATATATAATTTCAAAGATAATAAATTTGATTACAGAGATGATTATATATTTTGAATATTATTAAAAATATTGCATATGCTAAATTCTTCAAAAATTCATGAAATATAGAATTTAAAAAATTTGGAAATATACAGAATCACAACTTCGTAAAATTAATTAATATTCTATAATAATATAAAGAAATTTTTTTTTTCCTATATTTATAAAAAATTATATTTTAAAAAAAATATTTTCTTTCCTATATTTATATCATTATCATCTTATAAATTTTTTAAAAATATTAAAAATTCGTATATCCATCAAATTTTCGTTTTTTTTTTTCTTTTCTAACAATAAAAGATTATCATAAACCACAATCTGAAAATATTTCCACCAAAAACAATTCAATTAAACAAAATTATATGTAGATCATACTAAAACTATTTTGAAATTAACATTCATAGACTTATACATCTTTCAACTATGTTATAAATTCATAACAAAATGTGCTCATAAATTTTAACAAAATCCATTTGTGAAATGAGTTGTATACCGCTTGATTATATGACACGTGTCTCTCTTGATTCGTGGAGACAAGAAACGATGAAGAGAATGAGATTATTGTTATCATTAGATGTTGCAATATATGTTATGTTAATATAATTAAATACAGACTTCGATAAAGTAATATGGAATAAAGTTGCAGCTATGTTTCGTATTTTGAAAAATCATGCAACAATCCTACTTGCCAAGCAAATCATTAAAAATTACTTTAATTCTTTTTCCAATGACATTTTAACATTTCGTAATTTCTACAATATTTTATCAATATTAAATCAATATTAAATTTTATTAATATTAAAAATATATTATATAATTAAATAATTTAATATACAGATTATTTAGAATATTAAAGTATACTAAATAAATTAACTCGATTATAACAGAATTTTGTAAATTATTTAGATAATTGATTATATATATGTTTTCATATTTTTTTAATCAATATATCAATAATATAAAAAAAATTATATATGTAATATAATTTAAATTAATATAAATTGTATTTTT
>NW_006264191.1:91537-95535 GCF_000469605.1 Apis dorsata | reverse complement strand
TAATTATTTTATAATTTTTCATATTATTTTAATTTTAACTTGTAAAATTTTAAGAATATATTATAAATATTTTTTTTAAAAACGATGAAAATATTTTTTACAAAATTAATATTAATTTATATATAAAAATATAATTGTTTTATAATTGTTTATAATTATTTTATCATATCATTTTAATTCTAATTTAAATAAAATATATTTAGAAATATACTATAATCATAAAATTAAAAAAAAATAGAACATACTAGTATCCCTCAAGAGTTTAGCTCTCAATTAATACCGTTGTGAGTCGTAGATGACTCACAAGCTGGATGAACACAAGATTCAGCAAGTCCTTCAAAATAACGGGTTTTACCGGGTTTTTTGTTTTGCATTTACTAAAAACATGTAGCTATGCATTCAAACTATCTTCTACGCTCAAGAAAATTAATACTGACTATTATTAAGATAAAAACATAATTACATGTATCTATTAATTTTTATCATGACATTTTAATGGTAATCATTTACATATATACAATGTATTTAGTTATACAGAAAACGTCCATAGTTTTAGTATCAAATTACTTTATTTTGTTATTTTAGATTTATGTGATAAAGATTATTAATTTATTGCATAAAATATAAATTATATATATAAAATTAAATATAAAATTAACTAATCTAAATCAAATTTAATCAACCAAACTATATACATTATACTTGTTATTATCTCTGACTCAATGATATCAACTATAAATTAAATTTTGATATACACAAGTTTTAATAGATATTATACAAATAAAATGTATGAAATGAAATATTAATTCTTATATCATAATATATATATCGAAAGAAATATATTTTTAATGATAAAGATTCTTTCTGATTTTTATAATTTTTCTATTTTGTTTTTAAATTTTAATAGCATAATACAAAAATAAAAATTAAAAACAAAAACAAAAATAATAGTTTCAAATTTTATATAATTATAACATTACGTAAAATTTTTTGTTTTCTGAATAATTATAAAATATAAAATAATATATATAATATTAATATAATATATATAATATACTAAGATATATATATTTTATAATAAATTTTTAAGTCAATTTAACAACATACGAATAAAAATATATTTTGTCAAAATTAAAAATTCATAAATTAAAAAATTCATGATATTTGAAAAATATTTATTCATAAATTTATTTATAAATTTGTTCATATAAAAATTAACAAGATGATTAAGACATTTATTAATGAAACTAAATTTTGGCAAAAGTAAAATTTAAAATAAGAATATTTCTAAATTATCTTTTAAATTTTATTAGAATTTTACTATTTATTCATAAAAAAATAAAATTTTAATGATTTAATTATTCTATACTTTACAATCGTTATATAGATTTTACAGCACAAATTGTTCATTAAATTATTCATTAATTATATTTAATTCAAATTCATAAAGTTGAATGAATTATCGTTAATTAATCATTAATAAATTAATAATTTATGATAATACATTCATAACCGGCTGTAGAACGTCTTTGAATAGTTAAAATCAGTTTCGTGTCAAGCTGAATTTTCTCTACGATAGAGTGAAATCAGCAATGACTGTACGAACAAGGCAGCGTTCGCCGAGTATGACTCACGATTTCAAAGCCTTTTTCAATAATAATATCAACCACTAAACTAAAGCAATTTAATGTGACCATATGAAACAATCGTTTGAAGAAATTGATAAAAAAAATAATATGATGAAAAACAATATATTTTTCTATTAAAAAAAAAAAATAGAAAAAAAGCTATATTTTGTATCGTATATTTAAAAAGCACGATTAATGAATATTAATTATAATGAAAATTAATACGATTAATTATAATATTATAATAATAATAATAATATAATTATAATAATATTAATTAATAATACAATCATTATTTATTTAATTAATAAATAATTGTTAATATTTTTTTACTTATTGTTTTCATATCTTAAATGATTAATTAAAAATTTTTTAATATTGTTTTTTTTTTAATATTTGTCAAATAAAAATAAACGTTATGTTTTTTATATTTTTATTAATTAAAAATAAATTAAAATAACATAAATTTCATTATAATGATATAATCATTCATATGATCTTATTACCTTCATTTACAAATTTAAATATGTGAAAGTCACAAGGTTGCAATTTATTATGTTTTTAAATTTTAACTCTCAGCATCAACAATTTGATCTTAAATTGCCGATAAAGATATAAAATGAAGAATGGATAGAAGATAAAAAATAAAATGGAAATTCGTAAATTTTCAATGGAATTCTTTTTACACATATAAAAAATAATTTAGAAAATTTAAATTGCATATTTGTAATATTTAAATGCAATATTATAACATTTCTATTTCATGCTTAGTTTAGCCTACTTTAATAACTTTCTATTGAGTATTGTGACTTTACAATTTATTTGACATTAAAGATATCTAAATAGTGTAAAAATCATTTCTAAAATCATAATAAAAAATAATAAAAAGAAGTAAAATAATCTTACAAAATTAATATAAAACTTTTTTATTTTGTAATATAAAATTGCAATAAAAATATTACAAAACCATTATTCATTATATTATATCAACAATTGTACTAGTAAGTAATTTAACTAACTTCTTGCTGATTGAAAACCTTAATTTTGCTAATTTCCCACAAGAAAAGAAAACAATTTTCTCATAAAACAATTTCACATAATATATTAGTAAATTATATAAATTATATATCAGAAAATTAAAAAATAAAATTATATTAAATTTCTTATTGTTAAATTCATGTATAAAAATCAAAGTAACATGATTGGTCATATCTAAATTAGTTTATCAAACCTACGAAATAATGAAATACTTTTATGATTTAATTGTAATTCGATGATGGAAACGCAAAAACACAGAAGTAACAAAAGCTTCACAAAATACATAGAACTTATCTTCATCAAATAAATAAAATTTTAATAAAATGATGTTTCTATCGTGATTATAAAACTTTCCCTAGTAGTGGCGATTGTTCTTTACGGAGGGCGTAAGTCATGGACACGAGTCATTGTGGAACTTCCGTTTGTAAAAAAAAAAACTATATGCAAAGCACGTAACTGACAATAATCGACTATCGGCTATATCTAGTTTCACAGTCAACAAATCTTCAAGATTGTAAAATTTACTTTTTTCATTCCGTATAATCACATTCTTTTTTTTTAAATAGAAATAGTGATTTCACGAAACAAATTGTATATACATATTTTTGAAATATGAGAAGATAAATAATAACGAACATTGATTAAATTTGATTTTTTTAATTTTAATTCAATGTAATCGATAATAAATATACTTTATAGAAAATATTACAGAATGTTTTTTTTGCACATAAACTATGGATACATAATAGCGACGGTTAGAAATTTTGCCGAATGCCGTTCGTCACTTGCCGACGGCTAGAAATGCGGATAACTTTTAATCGTGACTCTAATTAAAATTCGACAACAAGATCATTGCGTTCTTATCGAATATGTTTTCACACGCGCACTAACACGTACACATAGAAATACACATGTACACAAACACGTTACTATAAAGATTCACAATAAAACACAATATGCACATAACAAACAATCTTGGTGGCTGTGAGATGTTGCCTATGAGCAACAGCAGCATGACATGCTTACTAGTGGCTTCCTTCGACCGACGATCGGTCAAAACAAATTCAAACCATGATGAAAAATTGGATAGTATGAATGATTAGGAGAGAATAATCTCAACGAGGATTTGGATGAACGAATCATCGTATAGAATAAAAATACAGGAAAAGAGAAAGATAGATAGTAAGTGATAGAGAGAGATAGAGAAAGGAAGGAAGAGGAGCTGGAGGCATGAAGAGCTCTCGTAGCAAGTACACTTACCTCTTGGTGGCATCGAGCAATGCGCCCTGGAAGCACTTGGCACCGTGAACGAAGGACACGACGATGATGTCC
>NW_006264191.1:62884-91138 GCF_000469605.1 Apis dorsata | reverse complement strand
GTGAGGAGCGGCTGGGGCTGCCTCACTCTCCTCCGTATGTACGGAGGCCATGGGCTCTGCGAGGCATGCTTGGGGTGGGGGAGACAGAAGGGCAGTCTCGGCCTGCTTGCTTGCTCGCTTGCTCGCTTGTTCGCTCGCTTGCTTTCCTAGCAGTCACCACCGCCAACCGCACCGCATTTCACGTTTGTGCACAGCTGGGCATTTATGCCTTACTGCGCATGCGTTTCGCGCTCCCACTCCACTCCTAAAGGTCCGTAACTTGACACTATTGGCCCTGAAATTTATATAAAATTAAATATATTTTTTAAATTTATTTTTAATTAAAAAAATTAATAAATATTCTTAATAATTTAAAAGAAAGATGAATTATAATATCATATTTGAATAAATATTGATTTGTAATTTATTATTATTGTATATTTTGTATTTATTATTGAGAAAAGTTTGAAGAGTATTGAAAATTTAAAAATATATTACTATAATATAATTAATATATAAATTAATATGTAATTTTTTATTTTTCTTATTTTCATAATTTTTTAAAGAAATCATCCGAATAGATATTAATAAAATAAAATATATAAATTAATATTTTTATAATCATTGTGATATAATTCCTCAAAATATTAAAAAATAAATTTGAAAAAATAGATATAACTGATATATTGCTATACAGCACTATATTATTTTACTTCAGGATAGTAAAAACTATTCACAGTATCCTTCTCTTTTGATAAGCAAACCATAAATGATAGTATATATTACTAAAATCTTGAAATTAAATCTATTGTTTTTTCATTGGAATGCACATCTTCTTATGATTTATTCATTCTATAAAATCTGAATTAGTTAATTTTGAATAAAATTTGTTTTTATACATTGAATACCCGGTCTAGATACATCACTATTATACATATACTTTTCGTAAGCATTCTTTCTCCACGAGATATAGAAGGGATAACTTGGAAGAATAAACTTACTCTCTATAAAATATTTTATGTTTAAAAACTAATTATGCATACTGATTGGAAAATATATATAAATAGGAATAGTTAGCATATAAATGATAAATAAAAAAAATTTTTAGACATTTTAATGGGAATATTATATAATTATATTAAATTTTAATTGTTATTTTTTTTTAAACTAATTTCTAATAAGTGGAATAAAATTATTAAACTTAATCTATAATCTATGTACAATTCTTTTTTCTCATAATTTTAAAAATCCATAGTTTTTAATAAATAATTGTGATATTTTTATGATGATGAACATATCATGATAAATAAGATAAAAAAATAAAAATAAAATATGAATTTTTTATTAATATAATAAATTGTCACATAGAAATAATTGTAATAACAATTATTTTCCGAAAATGATTATCGCTAATAACATTCATTGAATCTAACATTATTTTAATTGCAGAAAATAATATTTTATAGATTAGTTTATGGAGTTAGTTTATAGTTTTAATAGAGATAATATCAAAAAACATTTATATTGAAATATTATTTATGGATGAAAAAATTAGTACAATACATAATAATTTTGTGTTATATTATAAAATAATAATAATAATAATAAAAAGAGAATCAAATATAATTTGTGCTTTTTATATTATATGCTATAATTTAATAATAAAATATAAAAAATATAATAAATAATTATTAAAATATTAATTTATGAATTCTTTTATAAAATAAATTTTTTAAAATTTAATCAAGACAAAAAAAATAAATATAGAAATATTAAATTGATGAATTCACTCTGATTCACTGTTGAAATTATTATTTTTGAATTATTACATTTATTAAATCCATTAATTGCAGAATTTATAAAAAAAATAAATAAAATAGATATTGGTAGAAATGAGTAACAACTTAAACGCAAAGATGAATATTCGAAATTATATCATGAATATTACGAAACAATAATTCATGACAATTTTAGCTACAATATAATGACGCCTAACAAATGAGGTCGAGTTCTACTTTTCCCGAGCACGGAAGTATATAGCTTAGTCGGCCTAGTGCACTAAGTTTTTATGCACTAACTATGTTGCAATGACCACAAAAACGACAAAAAACGGTCTTATAATATAATAAAAGAAGATAAATCAAGAAAGGAAAAAGAAAGAAAAGAAGAGAAAAGAAAGAAAGAAACGACGAGCGCTAATAATTCGTCGATAAAGAAAATCACGCTATGAACATTACAGGAATTCGACAAGAGCGCCCGTGAACTTGATTTTGTTCACTGACCTTTGTAACTTATTAAGCGTTATGTTTAAACTTTCTCTGATTAATCCGTCTCATAAATTTAACAAATTGATTTAAAACCGATATATAAAAAGAAATTAAAAACGAAAAGTATCATCAGAAACAAATTGCAATCTTTAAAGACAAGATCAAAAGCTCCATAATGTAGTTTAATGAATTTTATGTGCATCAATAATTAATACTTTATTGATGCTATATAATAAACAATACAAATTGTGGCGTAATAAGTAGAAGTCTATTCGAGCGAACCATGTATACGTCTTCGATATTAGTTCTGTACTACTGTCAATATTATTGCGCAACTCAGAATATTGCGCGTTTCATATTGAACGTTTAGGGTGTTCTTCAAACTGATATGAAATTGGGAAGTGTTACCACCATGATTCATTCTTAAGAGAACAAGGACTATTGTTCTTATTGAAAAAAGGAAGTTTGTAACTTTGAAATGCGACTCTTTGATGTTTGAGATAAATTTTTAAATATCATTGCATAATTGTAAATTTGTGTTAATTGAATATTCGTAGTCTAGCGTTGTGTAGATGACATTATTTTAGGCAAAGTATTCTAGAAACTTTTTCATATCTAGTAAATTCAAAAATTTAATTATATATACAATTATATATACAATAATAATATATATAAAAAATATTTGCATATTTTATTATTTTGATATTTATGAAAGTAAATAAATTTAATTATAAAAATTTGTAGTATTATTAAAAACAACAATGTTAAATATTAATATAAATATAACATTACAGCATTTACATCTATTGTATAAGAAATGCGAACTAAAGATTCAAATTATATTTGAAGTTAATTAAATAGAATTAAATAATTAAATAGAATTAATTAGATAATTAAAATAGATAAATTTTTAATTATTATGAATATGATAAATGTAAAAACATAAGAATATTATAAAAAAAATTAAAATTTTAAGTAATATATTCAAAAAAATTTTTACATTTATAATATGGATATGAATTCATATGCAAATTCGTAAAATTTATTTAAATACAAATTAACATTTTGGAAACATATCTATTTTAGAATATGTTAAAAAAAATATATTATGCGATATAGAATAAAATAACTTTTAAATTATATAAAAAAAATGGTTGTATTGAGAAATATTATAATTCATATATATGATCATTTTTCTTCTTGTTAGTGACAATGGAAATTAAATTGTGTTAAATACATTATAGGTAGAACAATTCAAAAGTAAACTACAATTTCATTATTTTTCGTATCATGTTAATAATGGATATTGGATACATTAACATCTGATGATTTTATATCATTGTCTTTTCATATTTGATCTGATTGCAATATCTTATTTATTATTGTTAATTTAGAATTATTTATGGAATTATTGCTAAATAATTGTTTATAATATATTTATACTATTATTGAAGAAACTTAAAATAATTTAAATATGAATGATTTATATCAAAAATATGAAATTATCTATTTAATCATTTTCATGTAATAGAAAAAAAATTCTTTGCATTCTAAATTAACTATTAAAATCAACAATAAAATTAACAAAAAAAGAATTATTAAAAATTATCAATTTTGCCAATATTCAACGAAGATAGACAAATAATGATTCCATGAGAAAGAAAAGAATTTAAACAGAGCGCATATAACGATGATAATAATAATAATAAAGAAGGCAGCGCCTGGAAGGGAGAAACGCAGGGGTGTATCAAAAGAGTTGGTAGATAGGTGTTGGAGTAGGGTACCAATCAGCTGGCTTGCGCGGACAGTAGACAACAGAACAGAGTAGACTCTCCAGAAGTGACGCACGTTTTCACGGGTAAGCGGACAAAAAATTATGCCTATTATTTATAATACGTTACATAATATGTGGTCGTGCACGTGTAATTTGATATATTGCAACCGAAAGTGAAAATATATATGAAACATTCAACTGTTTTACAATGTTGTTTTTGAATGAAAATGTGCTTATATTTAATCAAAAAGTGGGTCATTCATCAACTATCAGTTTTTCCCATCATGATCAATAATTGCCTACAATTAAAAAATCTACAAAAATATGAGCACGCAAATGTCTTATTGTGACGTCATGCGAATAAATCACGATAAATGAAAACCAGAATGTGCAAGACAAACAAGCGCCACCTCGCCCATAAAACTATAATCGATGTATTACATTGTACTCTCTTTAGGTTATGCGGTATGTCAGACAAATGCAGGGTCCGCGAAAATAATGATACGTATATGTAAGATTAAACATCGAACTTTACCGACCGAAACTGGATTGTTTATGTGTTTCATAATAATATCGATTAATGGATCGAATTCGACATTGTCTTAATTTTGTATTATAATTCATCTTATGCTTTTTAAAGTTCATTTGAATATCGAACATATTGTCACAGTATTAAATAATCGATATAT
Organism: Apis dorsata; assembly: GCF_000469605.1. Lineage (NCBI taxonomy): Eukaryota > Metazoa > Arthropoda > Insecta > Hymenoptera > Apidae > Apis > Apis dorsata. The sequence continues at coordinate 86,429 of NW_006264191.1, read as the reverse complement.
ATATTTTGGTCATTAAAAATGATTTTTCAAATATTTGATACGATATATTATTAAGAAACTTTCGAACTTTAACTTAATATTTTCAATTTTTTATTTTTTGCTTTTTTTTGGAAATAAAACATTCATAGATAAAAATTACATATACATATAAAATAATATTGTGATTTTTTTATATACTGTGTACATTGCAATTATTTATTTATAATATATATTAATAAATAAATATATTAATTTAATATATTAATTATATAGTTTTAATTTATTTGACATTTATAATATAATAACCTATTGAAAGTTATATAAAAGTTATAAAATTACATATTGATCGTTATTCAATTATTTAAAATTGATATTGTAAATAAAATATATCTGAAATTCAAAATAAATATGTAAAACTTTAAAATTGTTATCAATAAAATGATAAAACAATGACTCTTATTAATTTTTAGGACGGTTATTTTAAAAATTTATCAATTTTCGAAATCAAATAATTCATATTAAAGGATGAAACTTTTACGCATAAATAAATAATAATTATAAATAATTATAAATTATTAATACTTCAAAAATACAATCGTATAAGACGATATTAAAAGATAGTGATTTTATATATTACATAATAATATAATGATTATTTTTATTTACTATATTTTGATACTATTAGTTCATACCATAAATATAATATTAATAAATCTAATTAACTTTGTAATCAATCAATGTTTTTTTTTCTTTTAATAGTATTATAACAAAACATAATTTGAGTATTTTATTATTTTATGATTAAATCGATTTTATTATTGTAAAAGATTAAATCCATAATATCCCTCGAAAATGAGGGAGGAAAGAGTGAACATTGATGGACCTTTATGGGATCTTAACACCTTCGTTGGAAGATGGAAACATTTCGCTTGGGTGACAGATTTTCGCACATGTGTAACTCCTGAATCGAAATTACTCGAAGCAAAAAAGTTATGCGAGGATTATAAGTGAGTATGAGAAAACATTTTAGTTTTTTTGAATACAAAGTAATTTATTAGACTATTATATAAATTAGAATAGTCTACAAAAAGAGGAAATTAAAGATTTTAAAGTTGAATATGCTTAAAATATTAAATATAAAGTATTTGCATTAAATTCAAAAAGAACTAATAGAAATAAAGAATTTTTCAAGATATTTATTTACGTTTTTCTTTTTAATTAAAAATTAATTTACATATATGTAATAAACTATTATGATTATTGTACTGTTTACTTTTTATTGATTTATTGCTTTTTATTTATTTATTTAAATAATGTAAATAATAATTAAATAATAATTAAAATAATATATAAAATAATATATAAATACATATTATTGCATTTTTAATAAATTGTTAAATATAACTGCATATTAAAATAAGTAAGATAATTTTGTATAAATATAGTTAATATCTTTATTTAAAAAAAATTTCATTATTAAAATTATTAAGATTTTTTATAATATTTTTATAATTAAATAATAAAATTTTGGAAAACATATTTTCATGATATCAATTTTTTTTTATAATTAATATAATGATATATATAATGATATATAATGATTGAAATTCAGAATATATGATTTAAGAATTCAGTCTTTTTTTGATGTTCTTATCATGCTCGAAGAATCTGTTACATAAGAATTTTATCGATAAATATAATTTGCGTTAAATATTCCAAAGATAAAATGATATAATTATAATAATTATTTACATTTAATTATTACAACAAAATTATTATTCATAATTTGATATAATTATTAATTAGTATAGAAATTTATATTAAATATTAAATATTTTATTGTATATTATAGAGAATCATTTTAATTTATAATTTAATTCTTTAAACAGTTAAATTGAAAAGTAAAAATAATATTGAATAATTTATTAAATTTTTATATAATTTAAATTATATAATTTATAATATCAAAACGATTTTAAAAGCTTATCATTCTCTATTAAATATACTGTTCTATTTAAAACATCGAACTGACCTTGAAACTTCTTTCATATCTTCATATTCCCCTTTCTCTCATAAAATTCTAACAACTTTTTTTAATCTCATATAGTATGTATTTTATTTTATTGTCAATTGAATTGTGTGAATTCTTATTTTTATTATATTTTTCATAAAGTAAACTAAAATATATACATTTTATATATAATAAATAATATAGATATAACAATTATCTTTATAATTACATATATAATTATAATATATATTTAAAATATAATTTGTACATATTTTCGTGAATGTTTTATTCAATTTATTATTCAATTTTCGACATTATATTATAGATGGTTGACCATATATATAAATTATATAAATAATAATGAAAGATAAGAAGAAACGGAAATCATTAAGATTTTGCATTCAATTAGAATTTTATTTCAAACTTATAATAAGTCATTGTATATAATTTATATTTGATTTTTTTTTTTTTTGATTTCAGGTATTACAAATATTAACATTTTTATTTTATTTTTTTTTCATAAACAAATAACTTTGATATATAATTTAAAAGCGGATTATATGAAATTGATATGAAACAATCATAAAAAGAAAATAATAAAGAAAATAATTAATAAGAAATAATTATGGATTGTTACATGATTAAAAAAATTCAATATTATAAACATAATTAAAAAAATATTTCAATATTATAGAAATAAAATATCTTTTATCACTTATTTTTCGAATAGAAAAATATATTATTCAACAATTTTAATTTTTATTTTTATTTTATTTTATTTTAATTTTAAGTTAAAAAAATTACAAGAATTAAAAAAATTATCTATACAAAATGCATATTTTATTCAATTTAAATATTCATCTTTCTCAATTATTTTTAAATTCTATGTTATTATATTTTCAAATTTAATTTTGTATTTTTTTAAAGAAAATTTTCAAATTCATTGCAACTTAAAAATTCTTTTACATATGTAACATAAATTTACACGCATCCTTGTTGCTCACTGTTTTTTTTTTGTGTCTACGAAAAATCAATAGTCTGTTTATCCCTTAGACTTGGGAAGGAGCCAGCTGGTACAACCTGGGAGCAAATCATCTATGCTAAGAAGCTTTACGAGTCGGCCTTTCATCCCGACACCGGTGACCTGCAAAATGTCTTTGGCAGAATGTCCTTCCAAGTGCCAGGTGGAATGGCTATCACTGGTGTTATGCTTCAATTCTATAGGTAAATTGTCTCTTTGTATATTTTTCAATATAATTTCAATATATTTCAATATAATTATCAATTACAATTTTCAAAAAATGAAATTTATTAGAAAAACTAATTAAGAAATAAAACTGATAATTATTAGAAAACAATGGCTTCAATTTAATAATAAATCTCTTTGTATATTTTTTAGCTTAAACTAAATAGTTTTAAAAAATAATGTTTATTAAAAAAACAATTATAAAAATTAAAAAATTAAAAATGATAAATTTTTATTTTTAAATGAATGAAATGAAATGAAATTTATAAATTAATTTATTTTCATTTTATAAAATGAAATATTATAAAAAATGAAAAAATTTCTGTTTTTATGAAATTATTGATAATTTTTTAACTTTTTCATATTTTTTCATATTATGCAGAAGTAATCATATTAATAATCGTAATTTTTGTTTATAAAATCATATTTTGTTTATTTTTATTTTTAAATTTATGAAAAAAAGAAAAAATTTTATAATATAATTATAATATAATATATTATATCATTAATAACAATTGCAGAACGACCACAGCTGTGGTATTTTGGCAATGGGTGAACCAGTCGTTCAACGCATTAGTGAACTACACGAATAGAAATGCCAACAGTCCCACAACAGTCAATCAATTAGCGGTTGCATATATCAGTGCTACCTCAGCAGCTATGATAACTGCGATAGGATGCAAGTCGTTTTGGGCAAAACGGGCAAATCCGCTTATGGCGGTATATAAATAATTTATTTTTAAAATTTAAAAATTAAAAAATATAACTATTATGAAATATATATATATAATTTAACTTAATAAAATAAAAATCAATTATATAAAATAAATATTATATAAATAATATAAAAATTTGACTATTATTAATAAAATTTAATTTTAATTTTTTATAGCGTTATGTGCCATTCGCTGCAGTAGCTGCTGCAAACTGTGTGAACATTCCTTTAATGCGTCAGAATGAAATCACAAAAGCGATTGAAATTAGTGATGAAAACGGCAATAAATTGACAAAATCAAAAGTAAATTACATTTATTTTATTATATATAAACTGTAATTTATTTTATATCAATAATGGAAAATAAATGTTTTTTTTAGCTTGCGGCAGTTAAAGGTATCAGTCAAGTAGTCATTTCGAGAATTGTTATGTGTGCACCCGGCATGTGTAAGTAAAAATTAAATAAATGATAAATACATTATGAAATATATATTATTTTAATGAAATATGAATGAAATATAAATTATTTTAATGAAATATAATAAAGAAATTTGTATGGTTTAGTAATTCTACCGCTTATTATGGAAAGACTAGAAAAATATGCTTGGATGCAAAAAATCAAACCTCTTCATGGACCCATACAAGTTTTATTAGTTGGCTGTTTGTGAGTATTTTTTTAATATTTTTATTTTTATTTAATATATAATAATAATAATTAACAATAATAACAATAATAATTACGAATCGAAATATAATAGTTTAAAAGATGAATGTGTACAAAAAAAAAATATATTCATTCTAATATTTCAGTCTAACATTCATGGTGCCTACAGCATGCGCATTATTCCCACAAAACTGGTAAGCTTCTATACATTTTTGCATATATTTTATTAGCATATTATTATCGATTTTATATTTGTTTTTTATAAGTAATTATTTATTTTTTATAAGTAATTGATTAACTTAATAATAGTAAAAATAATTGATAAGTTTTAAACTTATTTATATTTCAAACAAAATATAATTTATTTATACCAAAAATCAATTTATGAAATGAATCTATGAAAATCATTTTTAATATTAAATATTCATTTACTGATGCAAGAATTAGCATAATAATAATATTTTAAATATTTTATCTAAATGAATATAGTTCATACATATATTTAATATTTTATAGCTCAATTAAATCAAGTACTTTGGAACGCTGGGAGCCCGAGAATTATGAACTTTTAAAAAAGAATTGTAAAAATAGAGAAATACCCATATACTTATATTTTAACAAGGGTTTATAATGCACGAAGATTGTAGTAATAAAAGATCATCAAAGGGTATTTTTTATGACCCTGTATAAGATAGCAAGTTAATTAATAATGGAATTGAAAAAGATTTTACATATTATAAATCATCGGAATCGTAGTTTTCTGCTGGTTCAGAGGATAATAACTCGTTCCGAAAAGAACAATATGTACGACAATATTGCATTTGAAATAATTTTTATTTTATATAGCAATACAATTTATTTATAAGTTTTATTATATATATGTATCATGCATTTATTGTTCATTTTTACATTTTTATCAATAATGATTATGCCTTAATATAGATAATGAAAACTATCATTAACTATTTTCTTATATGCAAAACATTTCGAATGGCGATAATTTTTGTTTCCATTAAATTATAGAAATACGATCAATAATTTTATTCATTTAAATAAATATATGTATATAATAATGATTTAAAATATCATAATTATAAATTATATTGTTAAATTCTGCGTTTTAGAACTTAAATATTTGTCCATATTTTATTGTTTTATTGTTATTACCTTCTTAAACTGTTAAACGTTACAAAAAATGCTGCCACATATGTATATTTTAGTAATACTATAATAAACATTCTGGAAACTAAATTTAAACGTATTTTTTTTAGTCTTTTATATAGTCTTTTATTTAGTCTCAATTTACAATTGATTATATAATATTACAACAAACATATAAATAAAATAACAATAGAAAATAATGCAATTTAGAACATGTATATATATTACGTAAAAAACTATATATTTGGTCGAGAATGCGTAGGTTGATTTTGTTGTGGCATATAACCGATACGTTCTTGAATTTCGCTTTGCGGTACTTTACCACCCCACGAAGGAGGATTAAATGTTGGCGGTCTTTCTGATTCTTTCTTAGCTTCAAGAGCTTTCCTCATTGCTTCATATTCTTGCAGATCATCTAATCGTAAGTCGATTCTTGTTGGACTTCGTCGTATCATTTTAACTAAGAAGTTCAATGCACCTTTTTTTTCAATATAAAAGTATTCACTGCAAGCTGATGATTCACTGGAATATGAAGAATGTTAGTAATAAAAATCAAAAAATGAACTATTTTTAATCTTTAATACTAGATACATAATTATCTACAGCATATTATAACATAATAATTTATTTTAAAATACTTTTATATATTTTTGATTTTAAATTGTTAATTCTTATTAAAAATAGAAATTTTAATAAATTAAAATTTTTTTATTGTATTTCGTATTATGTAAATGAAAAAAAATTTTTTTGTATATATTATATAGTACTTATACATATTACACATAAAATAAATTTAAATTCATTATAGAACTAATAAATGTATTAGAAAATAAAATAAATATGATGACAGAATTGATTTAATAAAAAAATATCTAAATTGATAAAATATAAAATATTTAAAATGAAAATAAAAAATTATTTATACGGGGTAAAGAACCATATAAAGACACCCCTGAACGTTAGGTTAAGATGGCGGATTACAAGGAATAGATAACTGGCCAGTAATAATTCTAAAATAAATAATACTTTTAAGAATGCATAGATTACTGAGCCATTTATATTCGCGAAAATGATATTTTTCCTACGATATTTCATACGAATAGTTCATAGATTCGCATCATTTACAGAACTAGCGTGAAAATGTGGGTACAACAAGGGATTTGGCCGCCGTAAACACGCTTCTGATCGAGTGCTACAATTTTCGTTAATTTTATCACGGCGGCAAGCACTCCTCTTTAGTAAATTGTAAATAATTGTAAATTAAGCACCAGGCAACGAAGCACCAGCACGAAAGGATGCTTTACTTGGAAGATTATGTTGAAAGTACGTAAAAACGAGGCATGCTCTGCTTACCCAGCTTCTCAAGAAAGTTACTAACCTTTCCGAATATACTCTCTCACACAAACATCAGAAACATTTCTCAAAGCGAATATCTTAGTTAATATTATATTATCACATATAATTATTTAAATGCTACCTTTTATTTTAGTGCCAAATTAAATACCGCGTAATATGAACAATTACTTGACATACTGTTCTTCATAAATTTTAGGTTAGTTGTATGTTTTCTAAATAGTCTATAATTTCTTTGCTCTTACCAATATATTTTGGAGTTAAGTTGTAATTTGTAATATTTTTTATGACTTTAATGTTAACATTATAATGATTAGATTAAATAGATAAATATTATTTATTCTTCTATATTTGATTCTTTTAATTCTGAGTTTGTTTGGTTATGTTGACCTTCTTCTTTTGCGTTTCAGTGATCGAGCACCTTCCTCAAGAATTAAGAGACCGGTTCACAGAAATGAGAGAAATGGATTTAGGTGTACAGAGTATGTACTTAATTATATAGTACTCTAAATTTATATTTAAATTTTACATCTATGAATTTAATCTACTTCTATTTAAAATTTATTTATGTTTTTTGAGAATTATGTTAATAAATGAATAATGAATAATAATTATTGCAGATTCAATGGACAGTTTAGAAAAAAAAGTAAAGATTTTTTTCGCAAATGCAAAGAAAATGAAACCTAGTGAAAAAGAAGCAGAATATGAAGCTATTAGAAGAGAATATTATAAAACTCTGGAAGATGCAGATGAGAAGGTGCATTTAGCCAATCAGATGTATGACTTAGTAGATAGATATTTGAGGAGATTAGACCAGGAACTGCACAAATTTAAAATGGAATTAGAAGCAGATAATAAAGGTATCACAGAAATATTGGAGAAAAGGTCACTGGAATTAGATCAACCACCTACAAATAGTAGTCAAAAAGAGAATCGATATAGCTTTACAACATCCAGTAGGTCACGAGACAATCATAGTCATTGTACGTATTCCTTCTAATTATATATTTTATTTAATCTAACAGGTAACTTATATTATATAAATCATTATAGCTCGGGCAGAAAAAAGAAGAGATTCAAATGCATCTTCTACATCAATAGAAAAACGCTTAGCTATAGAAAAAATTTCACCAAGTCTTCCTGAATCGCGACCAGCTTCTGTAAATTCAGGACCAATTATTGCCGCTACTAGCGTGCCATCTACTCCTACAGCAATCGCGAATTCTGTTGGTTCAGTGAGTTATAATCTCGGTCATATAGGAGCTGGTGGAAATGCCATAGCAGCTGCAGCATCGCAAGCAATTGCTGCGACACAACAAATGCAACATGGCAGACGTACTGCTAGTTTAAAAGCTAGTTACGAAGCCATCAATACTGGAGGTATACATGCAGCCGAATTTAGTAGAGAATTAGCTGGTGCTGCCATTGCAGCTATACAAGAAACAAATAAAAAACATAAAAAGTATGTATTAAAAGATTTCTATAATATTTATGAAAAATTTTGCTTTCAGTTTCTAAACAAATATTATTTCACATTTTAGAAAAGTAACAACTGCTGTACCAAGTTCAAGTGTAGTTGCTGCTTCAGTTCAACAACCAGTATCACCTCCAGTTATAACTACAAATACACAAGTCGTAGATTCTGATAATCCAGATTGGACTTATGATCCAAATGAACCAAGATATTGTATATGTAATCAAGTATCTTATGGAGATATGGTTGCCTGTGACAACTCAGACGTAAATTTCTCTTTCTTATTATATTTCTGTTTAATGTATAAATGAAAATATTTATATTTAATAATTAATTTTTTTTTTTTATTATTAACTTTTTATAGTGTCCTTTTGAATGGTTTCACTATCCATGTGTGGGTATCACTGCACCTCCAAAAGGAAAGTGGTACTGTCCTCAATGTACATCTTCTATGAAGAGACGCGGAGGTCGAAAAAACTGATTGTGCTATAATCAGTGCAAATATAATGAGAAAAAATTGATACTACCTCTTAGGCATTGTCCGTCAAGTACCAACTTAGTTAGGAAGCTATTAATTCTGATTTTATATGACTTTTTAAATATGTTTAAAGTTTAAGTCATGATCTTATCTGGTCTTGATCTTGTCCCACAAAACTTAAATTTCTGTTTTTACAGCAGAAAAGAGCAGTTTTTTTTACTGCGTTTTGTAGACATAATGAAAGGATCAAATGGTGTAAAAAGTTGGCTTTAAACAAATTCTGTTACATAAAAAAGATTTTGACATAAAAAATATTGCAATTATTTTTTAATACTTTTTGCACCATTCTATACCGTGACCACTAGATAGTTTACAAATTTACATTGAAAAATGATCTTTTCCTCTGATAAAATACAATACGATCCATTGACTGAAATACCAGAGGTGATTTTCATTGTGAATTTTTCGAAATTTATGTTTTTAGTTCACGCAATATCGAGCAATTTTCGTATATTTACGTCCTCGTGTTAGTTCAGACGTGCTTAATATCTCGCTGGATTGACGACTATGCGAGCAATAACATTTTAAGTGTTCTATGCTTTAAGAAAGAAACAAAACAAACGAAAGACAGAGAGAAAAGCGATAACAAATTGTGAGAATACTACTTTCGAAATGAAGGAATGTAGCAACTTGATGTATAAATAAATTGAACAATGCAGATTTATTATTTGTGTTATTGACGTTCATAAATGAAAAATAAAAAAATAATGACAGCTTCTAATTATTACCAATGAATTACGCTAAATTCAAATGTCATTTTTTTGTTTTAAAAGAAATGGAATCCTATTTTACGTGAAGAATGTCACAAAATCCTATAAAAAAATATAATGTGATCGTAAAAACTAAAAATATTTTGATTATTAAATAAATACATTGTCAAATGGCAATATGTAAAGTATCACTGCAGCATCAATTGTATCCTCGATTGATAATTTACGATTATATTATCTCTGGATAAACTATACTATGTTAAAATATTTAATTTTTAAAACAATTTAAATATTTTATTATTTTTAGATTCACTTTCAATGTTAAAATGATCTGATTAATTATAAACTTATTAAAATATCCTACTCTTTAAAAAGAATATCATATTAATGCAATTTCATTTTCATAATTTTATATTTAAAAATAGAAAATATATTTGTTGCTGAAATTATAACAAAAAAGAACAAACTAAAGGGAAAAACCAGTATAATTATAATGTTGATTCAGTGATTCATAATGATACTACCAGGAACCTATAATTATTGACCTTCTTCACTTCAGAGCACGTCTGACCTTGCTTCTTGTTCCACTTTGAACATTTTACTATTTAAATGAGTAATATTGCGACACGCTTTTTATACATAAATGAAGACATAATTATGATCGGAAGTAATTTACACTAAATTACTTGGCAATACATTCTATACTGTTTTATTATCACGGAAAGGATTATTGCTCCTTTGTTTGTAAAAGGTCGCATATTATTTTCGTTCCGAAAGAATGTACGAGTTAATGCGCTTCTCTAAAATATGCTGCAGGATATTCTCATTGTATATAAGGAAAACTTATTGAGTGAAAATTTTATTCTTCCAAGTGCTTTGAGTTAGAATATAAAAAATTATTTTTGATATTCGACCATGTTTCATATATTATACGCGGTTTTGTTTGTGGGTATTTTGAGAAATTGTATTCTGGCACAAGATACGATTACTTTTGACAGTATAACTACAACTATGTCGTCAAGTATGCAGAGAATTTAAAAAAAATTAACAAATTGAAATTGTTTTTTGTTATGTAAAATCATTTAAATAATTGAACATTGAACATTTTTTTAAAATTTCAATTTTTCTAAGTTATTAGAATTAAAAAATTAATTATATTTTATTATTATTCTAAAAATTTTTAAGATAAATTTTAAATTTGTTTTAATTTTAATTTTGAAATCTATTATAAAATAAAAAGAATTTATATTTTTAGTTAAATATCTTTCAAAATAGAATTTATTTTTTATTATAAAAATTATTATTTGATATAATATCTTAATGGAATTGATTTATTGTTTTATTATAGATATATTATATATATATAAAAAATATAAAATTAAATATTTTATCATAAATTTTTCCATCTTATATTTAAGATCAAAATACAACATCGTGTTGCGTTTTAAAGAATAACTGTCCATCTATCAATCCAGGAATCGATTTTCGAATTGTTAATACGGTAAATTATTTATTATTTAGTATAAGTTATTTATTTAACATTTTGTGATATTTAAATAAATTTTTAGGTAAATCGAAAGTTATGAATATTTAAAAAAATATTTTCAATTGTTTAAGGCTTCTAATTGTTCTGAAGGGCAAGTATATTGTTGTTCATCTAACTCACAAAACTTATTTGACACTACTTGCGGTATCAGAAAAATCTCGCCATCTTCACATCCTCAAGGTCAAGCCAGTTATGGTGCATATCCTTGGCAAGCTGCACTTTTAACAACTAACAATAATTATATTGGTTCTGGTGTACTTATTACATCAAATCATGTGTTAACTGTAGCTCACAAGGTGACATCTTATATGTAAGTAATTTAAATTTTTATTTTATTTGAATTTTATAAATTATTTTTATATATTTTTATATCTTATTTAATAAGTAGAATATAACATTTTAATCAAAAATATTTGTTTATAGAAATGGTGGACTTAAAGTAAGATTAGGAGAATGGGATGGCCAGTCTACTAATGAACCTTATCCATATCAAGATTATTCAATTAAAAAAATATCTATACATCCTGAATTTAATTCCCTTAATCTTCAAAATGATGTAGCAGTAATAACTTTGAATAATACTGTTCCGATTTCAAGCAGTCCTAATATTAACACTGCATGTTTTCCTACAGCAATACCTGCAGCTAATACAAAGTATATAAAAAATCATTTAATATTAATTTTTATTTAATTATTTAATATAATTTTATTTAATATAAATTCATATTTCTTTTTTTAAGATGTTGGGTGTCAGGCTGGGGAAAGAATGCATTTGGAACAAATGGCAAGTACCAAAGTATAATGAAAGAAGTAGAAGTACCTATTGTTGATCAATCAACTTGTGAAAATGATTTACGGAAAACTAGACTTGGACAATACTTTACACTAAATAAAAGTAGTTTTATATGTGCAGGAGGGGAGCAAGGAAAAGATGCATGCACAGTAAGTGATTAAAGTATTAAAACTTAATTTTAACAAATATTTCAGATATATTACATAATTTATATTATTAAATAAATATTATTTTAAAATTTATTATTTTAAGTTTCTTGAAAATAATATTTTTTAATCAAAATTTTTCTAGGGTGATGGAGGTTCACCATTAGTATGTCAAAATGGAAATGGACAATGGCAAGTGGTTGGAATAGTTACATGGGGTATTGGTTGTGCAACTAATAATGTTCCTGGTGTATATATAAATGTATATAATTATATTTCATGGATTAAACAACAAATAAATTAAAGTAAATAACTATATATTATATAAACTATATATAAATAACTATATATTACATAATATATATTTTTAGTTATATATTAAAGTAAATAACTATATAATAATTATATATAAATAACTATATTATACACATAATAAATTTGATTAATATTCAGTAATTTATTTAAAATATTGAATAATATATATAATGCAATTATATGTTTTATAAATCCGTGGATATACTTCCTCCTCACCGATTTTGATGACTTTGAAATATATTGTAAACATCATCTTGAGTAACTTTTTCTTCGACACATAATCGATGGTTAGCTTTTAGTTTTCGAATTATTCACAAAAACCTTTCATACTATATTATTAAAATATTGTTATTATATTATTATTATTATATTATTATTATAACTATTATATGTGTATCTGTGATTGTGTATCCTTCAGTAATAAAAATTAATAATAAAAAAAAAATTAAATAAAAGATGATAAGTTTTAAATCATTTTTTACTGAATTTATGTTATTTAGGTTAGATTACATAAGCAAAGTTAGATTATATAGCAACTTTATCAGAATAATCAAAATCAAAACAAAAATAATTTATTCATCTAATTGAATTTAGAAATTGAAGATATAATTTTTTGCTTATAGTTTATAGAAGAATATGTATAATGCGATGAGAAGTTGAATATTGACAACACATGCTGTCATGGATGCACATATATAACCAGAATTCAATGATACAGTAAGGCGAATCTTTTTATGTGTACGTGCAAAAAATTTATTAATATTTATTGAATTGTTAACATATCGGATAATTTTTAATAAGTTAGTTTCTTTTGTAAAATAAAATCATTTTAAATATATTATAATAATTAAAAAAATATGAATAATTTATAAACGTATATCGCTAAAATAATATCGCTAAAAACGATTCACATGTCAGCAAAATTTTCGTACGTATCATCTCTAGTACGCATACTATAAATTCGTCATACTGAATATTTTGATTATCAAAAGTTTTTCGTAAATAATTCGAAATTTTTAAATTAAAATTATATATAAAAAAAAATTGCTCAAAATATCTTTTACAACATATTTCAAGTTTAAAATCGATGAGAAAAGATTGTACCAATAAATTGATCATATATTTATATTTATATAAGCTTTAGAAAGATTTTTATTTTTTTAATATTTCGTAATACATTTATATATGTTATATATATACATATAATATACGTATATATAATATATATACATATATTATATATATACATTTATAAATATACTAATTTAAGTATGTATACATATTTGTATGAATTATTAAATATATTATTATTTATTGATTCATTTCTTTGAAAAAATAATAATATATTATTTAAAAATGAAATATAACATAATTAAGATAAATTTTTTTTGCAAAAAATTTTTTTTTTATATTCTGATTTTATTTTTCTAATAAAAATAACATTATAAAAATATATATTTCATTTTTATATATGCATTTAGAATATATGTGATGATATATCTATTTTATTTGTTATGCATATATCATACAGTATAACTGTTAAATATATTATTTTCAAAATTTCGAAACTGATTATTTGAAATATATCAAGATATATTTTATTTAATTAGATAAATTTCACATGAAAAATAAGCTTAATATATATTTTATAAATAAAACATTTCAATTTTTGAAATAGTTATTACTTTTATTGATGAATTTATTAAAAATCAAAGTAAAATTGAACTATTAACAATAACAAAAAAATAACAGATAAACTTAAATAAATTCTAAATAAAGGTCAATTCATGAAAACCGTAAAGTGCATTCTACGTAAATACGTAAATTATAGATAGAGAATAGAGGGCTTATCGTATTTGACATTTGTGGGAGGAAAAGTACTGATTGTTTACAATTTTCTAAAAACTTGGCAGTCCGGAGAAATACGTAAATGATAATGGATGCCAATGTAGATGATGACGGAACACATAGCGAATTAGGTATGTTTTTTTATATAGTTTATATTTAAACGTATTTAATTTTCCTTAATAAATTACAGGTTATGTGTCGAGTTTTTCACATATTGTTCTAAAATGAGGAAAATTATTCTTGTCAATTATTTATAAAATGTAAATTATATTTTTAAAATGTTAATAATTTTAAATATATGTTATTTTCGTACAATAATTTAATGTCATTGTATAATATTGTATTATTTCTATAAATCACTCTAGATTTTTTTGTTGATGATAAACATAAAAATATTTTTATAAAGGAATAAATTAAAAGAATAAAACATTTATTTTATAGAAAATCCAGAAAACAGACAAAGTAATGATGAGGATTATTCAGAAGAAAATACAGATGAAACATCTATATCTACTGAAAGTACTTTTGATTTGACTCTACCAACAACACATTCTGTAAGTTTTCAATACATATTTATATATTTATTATAATTATGTATTATTTATAATAAATAATTATAATAATTATTTTTTAATTTTAGAAAAATTTTATTTGAATTATATTTGAAATCTTATTATTGATAATAAATTTTTATATATTAAATTTTTTTTTAAAATTAAAAATTTTTATAGAATTGAATTTATTTAATAACATTTGATCATTTTAATAATATGTAAATATATTATTAGTATTTAGGACATAATTTGGAAGAACTTAGAGGAAGGACAATATTAGATGATGGACTTTACGTAAATTTGCCATTGTTAGTAAAACAATCTGTTATGTTATTTCCTGGACAAACATTACCAATGACAGTATTTGATGCACAAACCATTGATATGATAAGAACATGTATTGAAAATGATCGGACATTAGGTGTTGTTTGTTTGGGATATGATAAAATGGTACCAATAGGTACAACTGCAGAAATTTATGAATGTATGTATGATCCTGATCAAGGTTTTCGTTTAAAAGCTAAAGGTAGACAAAGATTTAAGATTTTGCGAGTTATAATTCAGGTAAGTTTTAAAATATATAATAATTTAAAATATAATATGCAAAATATATAATCTAAAAATTAAATATTAAGAATAATAATAAATTAATAAAATTTAAAATATAAGAAATAAGAATCTTGCTTTAATAAAACAATATTTTTTTAAATAGACTTTTTTTATCTTTATATAATCATTTCATTCTTATATATTTGAATATTATGCATTGTGATAATTTATTTATGTGTGTATTTATACATGTATTTTATGAAATTAAGATATAATATTATTTATAGTTATGATTATATATATAATAAATAACATTATAATTATATTTAATTATTATTAAAATATTTAATTCTAGGGATATGATAAAATATCAGCTCATGTACAAGTTTTACCAGAAATAACTCTTGGACCACCATTTTTGGATGAACGTTTAGCATCATTAGATCATTTACGAATACAACCAAAAAGTGAGGAAGATTTTAAAAAACAAGAAAGAGTAGAAAATTTAGATGCTATAGTAACTCCTTGGCCTGCTTGGGTATATCGGCAATACGATCCCTTAAGACTTTCATTAAAAATACGACAACGTTTACAATTTATTGAGAGTAGTATGTATTTTTTCTAGTATTTTAATTAATTTTTATATTATATTTATATTTAATATAAATTTTAAATAAAATTTCATAATTTTTTTATGATACATTATTTTAATTTAAAATTATTTAATACATTTTAGAAGGAAGTAATATACCAGAAGATCCTGCAGATTTATCATTTTGGGTTGCCCAAAATTTGTTATTAGATGACAATGAAAGAATCGTTTTATTAAATTACGATTGTGCAATTTCAAGGTTACAAAGAGAAATAAAATATTTAGTAGAAGTATGTATAATGAACATCTATTAAAACTTTATAAATATTTTTACAATTTTAGAAATAATAAATAATATTATTTTATAGGACAAAATATTTGTTTGTTCTAACTGCGATTCTTACATTGGAAGGCAATCACATATGTTTCCAATGAGTAAAGAAGGTCCACAAGGTACTTATTGTAACCCTTCTGGAATTATACATGAAACTGTAACTTTATATCATGCACAAGGCCTTGCGCTGAGTGATAATCCATCAATAAATTATACATGGTTCCCAGGGTAAAAATTATTTTTTTCATATATTTTTTAAATTAATATTTAAATTTTAATTTAATTCATTTTTATAGATATGCTTGGACTGTCGCAACGTGTAAAGATTGTGATAATCATATGGGATGGAAATTTACAGCAGTTCAGAATAATTTAAAACCTAAAGCATTTTGGGGTTTGTTACGTAAAAGTTTGAAAAGCAAAGAGAAGTGAGCAAACCAAAATTTAAATATATTATACCGAGAAATTCGGTGATTAGTTTGGAAAACCCAGTGCATATTTCCCATAGTTTTTTAGTATTATATGACTATGTGCAATTGTTTGTACTGCTTAGTTTTTGTGAGCTATCAATAACAATAATATTAATTTTTCTAATATAAAAAAAGACTACAAAACATACCAAAATCAGAATAATAAAAAAGTTATTTACTGTAAACATTGAATCGACTGAAGTATGGTATATGTAAATTTCGATATTTAAGAGTATATAGAAATTAATTTTAAAACTCCATGTGAAACAAAGATTGGTATAAAAATGTTTTAATATGTATACAATCTTATTTCACATCTATGTTAAACTTTAGAATTTGTAAATTGAATTGAATGGTTCGATCATATTAAAAAGATACATCAATTGTTATTTTTGCAAAAGCAGTTTATTCTGCTCAGTATGTTTTTTATGAGTATCTAGATAATATACAATTCATAACTTAAATTTTTTATGTAACTAGTCATTATGGGACATGTACATCTATCTTTAATATCAGTATAGTAATATAATAAGAATTTGTCAACGTACCTTGCTAAGAAATTCATAAATCAGAAGTTGCTGATGTTTAATAGTTTAATTAGATACAAATTTTTTATGAATTGTTTTCATTTAATATGATGATAGTGATAAAAATCGAAAAGAATGAAATAGTATTGGTTTTTCTTATTAATGTATAATATTCACGTTTTCCTTTTTATATCATTATTTGGAAAATGCATGTACAGTTCTAAAATGAGTTTAACATCATGTCATCATTATTATACTGAACTTCAATAATTATATACAAGTTATAAACAAAGATATAATACATGTTATTGGAATATGATATTTTGTTATTTGTACATCAGAATTTAATAAATGTGAATTTAACGTGAAACACTTAATTATTTACAAATTTTATGATTTATTATTATTTTAAAAAAAATATTTTAAATATATTTAAAAAAATTATTTATTGTATTTTAAAAATAAATAGACATATGTTGTAATAATAACAAAAATTTATATAAATATGGAAAAAAAAATTAAAGGTGAGTATATATAGGAAAGTAAAAAATTAATAAAAATGAATTTTTAAAGGAAAATGGCAGGTATGAATTAAAATGCTTTTCTTCAATAATTTCTTGCGCATGTCGTATATTTCTCGATTACCTTAATTCAATTAAATTTGTTATAATTATATCTTTATCTCAATCATTCTCTTGTATATGTATCATGTTTTCTTTAATCATTTTGAATTAGCAGATATGTTTAACAATCTGCCACAAAAATTTAATCATTCGACGATAACACTTTGTATTATAGTACTATCATTCAGATATATTTTTTTATATATCGTAATCGTTTCGTACGTATTCGAAATTCGGATACGTTGACTTATTTATATTCATCATTTCGACAGTTGCTCGTCGTTTCCTGAATCCTATGTATGTGCCTGAATACTATCGATTCTTCTGATTTCAATTCCTAAATCAATTTAATTGATTTAAAAATGCTGTTGAATGATTATATAAATGCGACGAAGTATATACTATAAATTATATATTTGTCTGGCATAAACTTTGACGATTGACTCTAAAGAACATCAAAGAATTTTTTACATTTAATTTTTTTTTAAAGCACCATAATATCATAGTTCGTTTTCTGTATATTTTTCATAATTTATTTTTACATATTGTATATTCGACATTTTATATTAATAAAACAAATAACTCTTAACTTTCTTGTATTTTTAAATTAAATAAGCATAAAAGAATATTTGCAAAATACTTGTCAGACTGATTAATGTTGATATTATACGATAATATTTATTAATTCAAAGATAAAATTAAAAGATCATAAATTACATGTTGATTGTGAATTTCAAGATGATAATCATGACTCAAATTTCAGGAACTAATTATTTTTAACTATGATTTTAAATTATAAATTCTTTTTGAAAAAAAGAAAAAAAAACAACAATTGATTTTCTTATGATTTTTTACATTTTAGTTTTTTTTATTAGCATATATCTATCTGCGCATTTTCACAATAATAATACATATTTATAATACATATATAACAGAAATCTTTTGTCTAGAACAGACAAATAGTAATATTCTGTTAAAAAATTTGTTCTAATGTTGCCAGTACATAAGCACTTTATAGTATAAATGTAATACGCCACTATATTTTAAATAAAAACACGCTTTAAGTGTCAATTGATTTTTCTTTTGTAACATAATTTCCTATTTGAAATTTAAAAAAAAAATTATAAGTACAAAAGAAAATAATTGTTTACGAATTTTTGTCATGTTAAATTTTTACTCGCGATATATATCATTTTGAAAATGTTATTTACACAAAAAAGCTTTCTTATGTTCGTTCGAATATAGTTTACTTGGGGGATCCGAGTAATATATACACAAAAATTTTAGTTTAGTATAATTATCATTGTAAGTTTCTTATTTAATGTGTTAATTATTAAATCATGATCATTGCCTTTGACACCTGTATCATCTCGATCTACATAAACTTAATCATAGTAAAATTGCCAGACTTGTAAATAGTTCAAATTTACTATAGGTTAAATATGAGAATATTATTGAGAACATATATAGGAGTATATTCGTCGCATATATTCGAAAGTATCCATTAAATTATATTCAGTATTTTTTGCAATACTCATTTTCAACGATAAATACTCATCTAATGAGAATAAAGTATCGGAATAAAATTAAATGAAAGATATAGACACGGGTCAGGAAAACGTACGTAACAGACTGTCGGTTTTTTGGGTCATTGTTGACTTTCATCTTGTCTCACATGGATGTTTTATCTGCCACTTGTATACTTCGCGTATTCATACTTATTTATAGATCTGTAATATATATATGTATATCTTATTATTATATTTAACAAAAATATAAAATTTGAATATTGCTAAAAATCTTACTTTCGATTTCTGATCCTGCAGAGATAAGTTTAGTGTGCGGCTGTGCAGTTGTGCTTGGTTGTTGATTACTCAATTGTCCTGTAGTTGCTGGTGCAGCAAAACCTGGTGGTGGCTGCATTGCCCAATGTTGAGTTGGTGCGTTCTGTTGTTCCTTATAAAATAAAAAGAATAACATTCTGTTATTCAGATAAAATATTTTGATACTTATATTTAACAAACTCACAATTTCTTATTTTAATCAAAATAAATTAATAAAAATAAATAAAATAAAATATAATATAATACAATAAAATAAAATATAATATAATATAATACAAAATAGAATACAATAAAAAATATACTATACATATACACAATAAAATATATTTGAATATATTTATTTAATAAAATATATTTTCGTAAAATATTTGAAAATATATCTGTAATCAATACCTGTTGCGCATTATGTGATACAGTATGTGTAGGATGAACATGTGGAAATTGCCATGTACTAGTAGTTTGGAATGGAAGAGGCCTAGAAGAACTAACAATAGCTGGATCAATCGAAGTCCAATCTGCAATAGGTCCGAAATTGTTCCATCCACCTTTTTGATGTAATGCTTGATGATGAAATTGTTGTTGTTGTTGTTGATTATTAATATCACACCAATCTTTAAGCGTATATACTGCATCTCCCGCACATTTACTAATACCTATTTTAAATATTAATGAAATTTCTAGTATTAGTCATAAAAATAATATAAATTATTCAATCATTAGTGATTATTCTTAATAAATTTAATTACAATATTAAAAAATACCTTGTGAATTCAAAAGGGGGTTTCCATTTGGAAGATAGGCATTTTGTTGTGGTGGTTGTGCTCCTGTAAACAGCACACTAGACGAATGACTCATGTATAATATTATATAGATTTTTTTACAAAGTCACAAGAATTCACTTTTATACTTGGATAACACTTTGCTCACCACAAATACATATTTATTGACACTAACTTACTATTTCCAATTTATATATATATAAAATTCACCTTTATTTTCTAAAGAGTCAAAAGACTTTGTCAATATTCAACAAATGAATAAAGTAAACATAAAATATGTTTATGATTACTATAAATTATTGTCAAAATTACGAAAATACTAACCCGAAAGAGCATTGTTCGTGGGAGCTGGTCGCGGTATGCCAAGACCAAAAGAATTCATGTGATTTGGTGTAGAACCAGGGAAACCTGGTGGTGGAAGGCGACTACGTTGTCCCAAGCTAGCAGCAGCCACAGTACTCTGAGGGGGAGTTTGCGTACCACTTTGTAATAAATTTTGTGGAAGACGAGACAGCAAGGAATGCGACTGTTGAATAACTTGTAAATTTTGTAGATGTTGAGCCTGTTGTTGTAAATGTGCTATATGGGCAACCTAAACAATAATTATAAAGAATATATAATATAAAAATGAAAATAATAAAATAGTTAATAATTTTTAATCATTAAATTATTAAATTTCTTATAATTCATAATTTTTTTACAATAAATTACCTGTGGAAAATGTTGTTGACCAAGATTTGCAATATTCTGTTGATGTTGTACCCTATTTTGTTCTTCTCTTTCTCTTTGTTGTTGTTGTTGAAACAACCTCTGTTGTTGAATTTGCATTTCGTTTTCCATAAGTTCTGCCAAAGCTTTCTGTGTTTCATGAAAAGGATCAAAACCTAAATCATCATCTGCCTTTAAATCTGAACCAGATTCTTTATGATTTCGAATTTCTTCCAAAGTAGCATGACCATTTTGTTTTATGTATTCACAATTCTCTTGATTTTGTTGTGCCTTAAAAAAATTATAGTTATTTATTACTAATATATTATTATATTTTATGTTATAATTTAAAATATTATATAATATATATATAATATTAATTTATTAATATTATATTCTTATTATTTATATTTTATACAATTTTATATATTATATGAATGTTATAGATAGATATTATGATAATTTAATATCTTAATAAATAATTATCTATGAATTACTTACCTGCATAGCAAGCCTTTGTTGTAATGAGTTTTGTTGAAAATCTGCCATAAATTTAGATGCAGGAGAATTAACAAGCAAACTTGATGTAAAAGTACCAGAAGGTTCTGATAAAGAAGTATATTGTAGATTAGTATAAACTTCTTCATCGACAAAACCTTCTGAATTGAATGTTACTCCTGGTGAACTAGAAGGACTGGATTTTTGTATAACATGATTTGTTTGTGTAGTTTCAGGTTGAAAACCAAAAGCTGTTTGCCAATCTTCACTAGACTGAACCATTCTTAATGAATCAGGAATAGAAGTTAAGCCTGTACTTGTCCAATTCAGATTTGGATTTGCTATATATTAAAAAAAAAATTAATTATAATTTTCTTCTTATAATACTTAATTTTAACTATTAATATTATTATAATTATTATAATTAATATTAACATAACATATATAGAGTTTAATTTCAATTTCTATAATAATTCAAGTTCACTTAAAAATAATATATAATAATAAATAATAATAATAATAATAAATAATAATAAAAAATAATAATAAATTCACAATATTAAAAAAATTACATATACTTGCCTGTTAAAGTAGGTGGCACTGTAGTAGTAGAAATTTTTTGGAAAGTATTTGAACTGAAGAAACTATTATTGTCCGTCTGAAAGATTGATCGATGATTGAATTGTATTTGAGACCCATTATGCAGTCCTGGTGGTGGCTGTTGATTGGCACCTTGTGATGAGTTTGTGCTAGCTGGAGAGGAACCTAAAGATGATATGCACAAATCTCTACACTACAAGATGCGATCAAATCATAATGGTGAAAATGCCAGAATAAACAGCTTTTAATACTATTCCTCTCTGCCACCATTAATGAATCTCAAAAATATATAAATATATGTCTAGAAAATTTTTATATTTAAATATATGATGAAAAATTATAAAAAATAGAAAAAAATTAATTGTATATAAAATAGAGTTTATTAAAATTTATTGTATATAAAAACAAAAATAATAAATAATTTTCTAGACATTTAGTATATACATGCTCAAATGATGCAACTTGTAAGAAGGATAAAGTCAAGTGTGTACAAAAACACAAAAAACAGTTACTATTTTTTTTCAAAGAATTCTCTTTATTTTGGCATATATCTATAACTATTTAAGTTCTATTCTACAGTTATGAGACAGCCATAATACTTGCATGTCATTAATATATTATACATTGCTCAAGAGATATCATTTCATATGTATGTATAACGTACAATGTTACAAGAGATAGGCACACATTTAGAATGATTTGTAATTTATTACAAAACTCTGCATGACATATTATAATATTAATTTAAATGATTTAAATATTGCACTCCTATATATAGCCTCTTATGAATTTGTCATAAATCAAGATTATAAACTATTCTATATTTCTTTAAATTATGAAAATATAATTAAAAAAAAAAAAAATATATAAAAATCTATACATTTATATATAATAATAATATATATATAATATGTAATTAATATATTGCATGTAATAAATGTATATTAATGAATATTATTTTATCAATA
>NW_006264191.1:57459-62677 GCF_000469605.1 Apis dorsata | reverse complement strand
ACATCATTTAAAATTGTTAAATTATTAAAATTATAAAATAAAAAATTTTAAATTTCATTTATAAGTTTTCAAACTTAAATAATAAAATATTTGCAGACATAAATTCATATAAATATTTCATAAATTTCATTATAAATTCTAATATATTTTATATATATAATAATAATATAATAATAATAATAATATAATAATAATAATAATAATAATAATAATAATAATAATTATAATAAAAACTTCTTTTCATTTTGTTTTTTTTATTTTTATATTATTTAACGAATATCATATATTGAATTTAAGTTTTGTATATTTATTTTAAAAGTAAAAAATCAATACATATAGAAATGATCACGAATATAAGAAACTCACCCAAAATAGCAGCACCACTGTTCTCCTCACTTGATTCTGCTAAATGTTCCACTTGATGATTCACATTCGAATCTTCCGTACTCGAAATTGTACTAGCTGGTGTACTACCTTCACGTTGTTGATCTGTCTCGCTATCCGAATGTCGACGCTCTCCATTTTGCACTATTCCATTTACTTTAAGTTCTTGAGATTGTTGCTGTTGCTGTTGTTGAACTGATTTGGATCCTTTATTATTATTTTGTTGTTGTTGTTGTTGTTGTGATTGTTGTTGAGACGATGGCTGCTGCGGATGTTGTGGTTGTGATTGTTGTTGTTCCGACTTACACTTACTACCCAATTTTTGTAATACATCACTATTCGATTCGGAGGAAAAATTTCTAATATCCTTTTGTCCATTAATTTGTGATTGTACATTATTTTGCGTACCAATAGAACTAGATTCTGATCGAGAAGTTATCCGTGTACTATGTTTTTCTTTGTTCTGACAATTTTTATGTTTATTCCGCGCTGCCTGAGCTTTACTTTCACTATTACTTTTCCCTCTCCGTATATTCATATTTTCACCTTTATTATTATTATTTTGTTGTTGTGTTGAACCACCAGATGATACATGACTTTGTTGATTTGTTGTACCACTTCCATTTGTGATGTTGTTTTGTTGTAATATTGCTTGTGATGGCGGTGATAATTCTTTACAATTTGTTTGTGAACCTATAAATATAAAAATAAACTAATTAATAGTCTATATACAATTTTATTGTTTTTATTTATATATATCTCTATATGTAAAAACTTACTATTTGTCTGTCCAGTTTGCAACGATGGCCAAGCTTCTTTGGCTTGAGAATTTGAAGTTCCATTTTCTCTAACAATACTGCCTGTCACTGATGGTGATGGTATTGGTTTTCTGTACAATAATAATTATTTTATTGAATTAATTATTTTCTTTAAAATATAATTAAATAATTGAAGATATATATTATATATAAATTACCGTTGTGCAGATGCATGTGATGCGTGTAACGAGTGCACAAGTTTTCGTTCGTATTCTTGATGTTTGCCTTGATGCATCTCTTCCTTCGTAAATGATGCCTCCTGGTCCCCAAGATCATGTAAATACATACAATCCGGTTTTGGACAAGGCTGATTACGCATAAAATGTGAACAATACTTTGTTGTTCCTAATGACGTTTTAATTGTTCGCCCGTCCATGACAACATTATTCACAGCCTCTATAGCACGTAGTGCATCCTCTTGACGCTAATAATGAATTTTGAAATATAATATATGTAAAAGTATTCAAATAATAAATAATTTATAAATAAATTAGTATAACTTACTTGATAAGTAACGTAAGCCGAAGCACTAGGACCTTGAGACCCTGCGTAGGAAGTGCTTTGATTTATTACAACTTTGTGAATTTTGCCAAATTTTCCAAAATATTCATGCCGTTTTAGTATCTAAAAATTTATTATTTATTATAATAATATATTTTCTTTGAAATACTTTATCTTATTCATATGCATTTCTACTTACATCAGCATCCGCAAGTCTCAAGGGTAATCCTACTACAAATACTAGATTTTTTTGTACTACTCTCACATTTGCTAGATGTTTACGATTTTCTGTAACCCTTTGCTTACGTTGCTGATCTTTTAATCTTTTTTCTGCTTTTAATCTAATAATGTATAAATATATTATTAATATAAATATATAAATATTTAAATATATATATGTAATTAATATATATAAAAAATATTATACATATTATACATAAAATAAATATCATATACCTTGCTATTTCTTCCATACTAAGTGGTTTAAAATCGGCAGGATTTTCAGAATAGGCCTTCCGACAGGCAGGGCATAAACCATTTTCATCTGTACGAATTCTGTGCCAGCAAAATCGACATATTTGATATCCACAAGTGCATGGAAAGAAGTTCAAATCATCCACTTCCAGTGGTTCCATACACAAAGGACATTCCACTGCATCTTCCCCACTTTGATTCAATACTGACATTTTTGTTTCTAGTTTTATCACACAATATAGTAAATTACGAAGATTTTTTTATTTGTAAATCCTGTACACAAATGAGAAATGTTTTACACAAAATATCTAATATTCATATCTATATGCATGAAAAATATGTAACTAATAATTATTCAAATTTTTAATTACAATGATAATATTATTAATAAAATATGCACAATAATATTAAAAATATACAGATTATGTATTTTGATATAGAAATAACACAATTATTATTGTAAATTCAATATACATACGTGCAAAGTCTCCACAATGCCTTGGTACTATGTAATTGACTGTACTTGCAACTTCTTATACACTAATATCCTTGCACAATCTGAAACAAATAATTAGATATTAAAATATTGTACAGTAAAAATATGAGTCAGACGTGTCATTGAGTACTAGCAGCCGTTTTCGTATAATTCCACGTCAATTCACAAAAGAGACATCGCAACGTACGTCGTGACAAAATTTTTTAAATATTTCACCGTGGAAGTGTTGGGATTAACATATACCAGAAGAAATTGAAACAGAATATTTTCTCGCAGAAAATAGAATAAGAAACGGTGACTGTTTAGCTGACAGATTTAACGAACAGTTGGAAAGGAAGGTCCGTTTGACAGGAGCTGTCAGACGAACGGTAAACGAACAAATAACGCGTTGGATTTCAGACAATTAGAATAATCGCGTACGCCCTACGGTGGACGTAAAAATGACAAGTTTGTACGTGAGGTTGAGAACGACGACGAAAAACTTGCGGTAGGGCCACCGTCTGTACTCTCCCACTCACTTTCTCTCTCTCACTCACTCTTACGCTGAGACACGAACTATACGAGAGGGCGACGATCGGACGAAACAGCTGTTGGTGGCGTCGAGAGAAGCGAAGAAACGTCAGAGAGCGAGTGAGAGGTACTACGCCATAGCAGAAACCTACGTGAAAATCCGTGAAAAGTTGGAGTAGTGGGGCATGACACGTAAATTCCCCGGAGCTTCAAATACAACTATCCACATACGCAAGGACGATGGCTCGATGTTTCGCGATACGATTTTGAAGGGGGGAAAAGGCAAGCGAGAGAATGAGAAATGGAAGTAATGAAAGGAGTGGCGGAGGAAAGAGGGGGAAGAAAAGAGAGGAAGAGAAAGAGCAACAGAGAGGGCTAGGGACAAACTGAGAGAGAAAGAAATGAGCATATAAAAAGGAAGATAGCTAGAACAACGATGCCATCATTCGTTTTGTCCCTTTTTAGCCAATGGTCGTTGTCTTGATCTTGCGCGTAAAAGAAAAAGACTCTCACCAATCTCTCATATCTCCTACTTTTTGAAAAACGTAATCTCAATTCGAACAAAAACAAGTAAAGTTTCTAACTAGTTTATAGAACAAAAAACTTCAATAGCGCGATTAACATACATAACATAGTTCACGGTGAACGTCACAAAGGATTGAATGATTTGTCGTCAGAGGGGTTGCTAAATACCCTGGACTGGTTACAGGGTATACCTAGCTCGTTTAACCTTAACTTCGTACAATAAAGTAACTTTTCGACAGTCCTAGAGATTTGAAAACCGCGTGTCACTGTTTTCGTCAATTCTAGAATTATGTTCACGCATTCGTCAATCCAAATTTCTTGACTTTTGTTTACTTACGTTACAACTTTTCCACTAACAAATCTCTTTTCTGTACTGGGAAATTTTTGTACAGTCTTCTAGATCTGGTCGCATGCGCACCGCGACTGCGCAGAAGCGGACATTACATATATTGGTATTTAAAGAAAGGCGCATATGTAAAGCATCCTGAAAGCGCATGTCAACTAAACTTCGATTGTATTATTATATATGTGAAAATTTTTACTTTCAATTCTTTTTTAATTTCAATTGGATAGATTTATATTTATGCATAATATAATGTAACCATTTAATGAATATTTTTACAATGTTTGAAATCCTACTATAAATTTTTGTGATCACAGTTTGTTCGATTTCATATTTACCGCGTACTCGGAAATAATCAGTGAATGATACGACAATGATACCAATAGTTGAGGACAAATGTTCCTAATATTGGGTAAAATAGGATATATTCTTATTGGATGGATTTTATACTTTCAATTATTTA
Source organism: Apis dorsata (assembly GCF_000469605.1). Classification (NCBI taxonomy): domain Eukaryota; kingdom Metazoa; phylum Arthropoda; class Insecta; order Hymenoptera; family Apidae; genus Apis; species Apis dorsata. Next base: position 58,163 of record NW_006264191.1, on the reverse strand, counting down.
AATGAATTTAGACATAAAATTCAAATTCTACATTTGTTGTTAATATGGGATACAATAATATTTTATCAATTTTTCATGATAATCTAAAATCAAATATTACGTTTTATTATAAAACATAAAATCCTAATTTTACAGTTTTTTTTGTATTCAGTTAATTTAAAATATACTTCATCGATATTTATTTTACTTTTAATTTAATTTCCTTATAAATAACGGATGTCAATCAATATTTATGAATAATGTAATATACAATTCACTAATAATATAAAATTTTCAAGCAATGCATGTTATATAATATTGTATTTTTCTATTTTTTTTTTTCGATTAATTACTTTATTGCACGTTTTTAACATTACCTTCATAACTTACACCAAATAATGGATGTCGAATTTTCAAATTTTTTGGGAATGGTACACTGCAGTTTTCTATTTGTATTGGTTTAGTTTTTGGAATACTTGAAAGTTTTCGTCTAACTGTAATTGTGCCTGCTGGCTTCAAATTAACTATATATAAAAAATATAAAATGTTAGAAAAATTGTTAATTATATTTTTCAAAAAAAAAAAATATATTACCAGTTTTATATTGTGATTTTACTTTGCCAGTATGAAGTACGCATGTAACATTACATTTAACTTCTTGATTCACTGCACAATATTTTTCATCATTAACCTTAAATTTAGATTTTTCTCCAAATATTAATGTT
>NW_006264191.1:46335-57181 GCF_000469605.1 Apis dorsata | reverse complement strand
ATATATATAATATTAATACATTTTTTTTTTATATTTGACTATTAACTTACTGTTGTAGGAATATCCATGATCCATATATCTTCATTATCAGATAAATCATCCAAGTTAAATGTAGAATCTGTAGTTTCTACAATTAAATTTTCTCCTTGTATTAAATCATTAATCTAAAATGGAATTAATAAAAATTTATTATATAAGTTAATTTAAACAAAGAATATATAGATCAAATTTTATTTACATTATGTGGTCTTATAGTAGGCGTTACATTTATAGATGATCCGCTATGATTTGTTTCATTTGAACAATTACTATTGTTTATATTTTGTTCTAATTCATTTTTTACTATGATTCTTTTTTCAGTTTTTTTTAAAATACTTTTTCTAGATATAGGTGAAGTAATAGGTGGACTAGCAGGTTGAATTCTTGTATTGATCTTTATAGATTTTTTACTTTTTCGTTGAGATATTTCATTTTCTCCTGTATCCATTAGAACCATACTTTTATTCAATTGAGTATTTAATTTAGTTAACGAATCTTCCACATCTATATCCATTATATTTAACACAATCAAAATTTTATTTTATTTTTAGAATTACTGTATGTAATAAAATTATTTATAGTTTTAAAATTCTTTAAACGTAATTCATTAAATTTAATATATAATTAATATACAATTTACATAATAATTAGATATATAATACTTCACTATGTAAAAAAATTAATATTTAACATTAAATTTTACACTATTTACATCAATGAAATGAAAAATGAAAATTATATTTTCACATAAATATGTACAATATTCGAAATAAAATATATAATGTTATTTTTTAATATATATGTTGTTAAATAATTCGAAATACGATAATAATATCACAACAAAACCGATTAATTTATAGGTTGGAATCTACTATCATATTCTTTACAATATTATGTGTAATATTCTTTTGCAATAGTTAAATACTTAATTATACTTAAGGATATTCTTCAATGTTAATAGTATGCGAAAATCAAGTGCAGTTTACAATTAACATACATTTTATTCATAATTTATTCATTTGAAATTGTATAATTTATACAGCGAAATAAATTTTTTAAGATGGGTAATTAAGTTTATTAATAATAATTGAATCTTATGAAGATATTATTCGTTATAATTAAAAAATTTTCATATAATTAGTGCAACAAATATAATATTTATTGTATTTAACTAAATCAACCAATTATCGTGCAGATTGGAACACTACTACATGTAATTGGTTGATAATCACGTGCCATATATTTTGGAGTAATCAAAAAAGGCGGTTCAGATTTACCAATAATATTGATAAGTTTTAGTTAAAAGTGCTTATTTTTTTAGATTGTTGTATTTTTTTAAATAGATATTAATATTTTATGCGTTAATTTTAAAATAATTATAAAACAAAATGTCTACTACTGAAAATTTACGACGATCTTCTCGAATAAAAGCTCGTGTTAAAGGTAATATAATAAAATGAATAATCACAATATATTGTAATAATATTATTTAAAAATATATTTGTTTATAATTTTCTTTATTATAGAAGAAAAATTAAAAAAAAATACATCAGTTAGTTCTGATGAAGATATTAATGTAAATTCAATAAGTACAATAGAAAATGAACTTAAGGATGTAGAAGAAAATATACAAAAGCCAGTTGGTAATTTTTTTTAATAATATATTTAATATTGTATTAATTTTTTTTTAATTAATTGTTTTATTATTTTATTTATAGAATTATTTTCAAATGATGATATTAGCGGAGAAGCATTATATAAATTTCAAACATCTAGTAAACGAAATGCCATGACACAAAAAGCACATTTATGTCGTACACCTATTAATATTAATACATTACCTACAGTTAAAATAGTTCTTGAAAGAATAGATTTAAATTATAAAAAGCAATTGAAAACTTTTAAGAAATATCAAGAAGATTCAAAAGGTATAATAGTTTAAAATGTAATTTATTTATTAATTATTTATATATTATATTATATATTTATTTATTTATATTTATATTTATATTATATAAATATAATATGTTAATTATATTTATAATATCAATGATAATAATATAATATAATAATTTTAATTTTTTAATATTTAGCTTCTGTCATCTCTCAAAAAAATAGATTTGAATTAACCTCAAGTGAAAGTGAAAGTATATCTGAACCTAGTGATTATATTCCCTCTGAAGATAGTGAAGATGAATCACATGATAGTGAGAATATAGAATCTAGCGATGATGAAAAAAATAAAGAAAAAATAAAATTTCAAAGACCAAAAATTATATTGCAATCAAATTTATTAAGTACACCAAAAAGAATAAGTAGGAAAAATAAGCCTTCAATTATTCATAAGGATTTTGTAAGTAAAATATAGATATATATATAAATATAAATTGTATAGTTTATATAAAAATAATCAGTGTTATTTTTATATGTATTTATATAATTAAAGCATATGCAAACCGATGAATATTTTGTAACACAATCAGAAAAAGTAATTACATCTGATCGAACACTAGAATATTTACGTAATTCTCGTTTGACAAAAGAAAAATTGGAACAATTATTAGCAAATCAAAATTATGTGTCTTCACAGCATAAAAAAAATATTTATTCATTAACTAAAAATTATACAACATTATTTCCTATGTGGTATTTTATTATGGAGTAAGTATTAAAATATATAAAAAAATTAAAATCTATGGATTTTTTAATAAATATAATAATATTGTTTTAGACAAGGTTATACTGTATTACTTTATGGTGTAGGTTCAAAAAGATGTTTAATTAATGATTTTCATAAAAATATATCTTATCATCCATCTCTAGTGATAAATGGCTTTTTTCCTAGTTTAACTACAAAAGATGTAAGTCTATAAATAAGATTAAAATATACAATATATTTAAATGATATAATAATTAATAATATGATATATATTTTTAGATACTGGATAGTATAATTACTGATCTATTGGAATTAAATTGTTCTGGTAATACAATTGAATGTATAGAACTTATTGAAAATGCTTTAATGAAAAATCCACAAGATAGACTTTATTTATTAATACATAATATAGATGGTATAATGTTACGTTCTAATAAAGTTCAAGATTTATTGTCTTGTCTTGCAAGTATACCAAATATTAGAATTTTAGCATCAGTTGATCATATCAATGCTCCACTTTGTATGATCACTTTTTTAATAAATATCTGTTATATTAATTTATTATTTGATAATTTTTACATAATTATATATTTATAGTATGGGATCATACAAAACATTCTAAATTTAATTTCTTTTGGTGGGACACAACAACATTTTTACCATATCAAGAAGAAACATCTTATGAAAGTTCACTTTTGGTTCAGCAAACTGGTGCTCTTGCTTTGTCATCTCTTCATAATGTTTTTCTTTCTTTAACTTCAAATGCTAAATCAATTTACATATTACTTGCTAAATATCAGTTGAGCAAGAATAATAATGTTAATTTTACTGGTAATTCAAAATTTGTTAAGAAAATAATACATAAAATAGTATAATTTTAAATTTATTTAAAAATTTTGTTTTATTTATTTTTTTTTTTTTTCAATAGGAATGGCATTTAAAGATCTTTATCGAGCTGCTCGTGAAGGTTTTCTTGTAAGTTCGGATTTGGCTTTACGAGCACAATTAACTGAATTTATAGATCATAAACTAGTGAAAATAAAACGCAATATTGATAGTATTGAATATCTTATGATTCCATTAAATAATGGACTTTTAAAACAGTTCCTTGATGAACATGATGTGTGATATTTTTAACTACAATAAATCATGGTGTCATAGTTATATATATATATATTATATATATTAATTATAATTATTTATACTTTCTGATGCATTTTTTTGTATAATAATTTTTATTAAAATTATTTTTTGAAGAAGAATAAAAAATAAAATATCTCAAAAATAAAATAATGAACTATATAATTGTTATATTATGTCCTTTAAAAAATATATTTAAATCTTTAATTATTATATATTGTATCTCTATAACATTTTTTATTTTAATTAAATTTTATTAATAACTGTTTAATAATTATGTGTCATGAATTATAAAATTTTATATATTTTTTTACGTATGAACACATATTGTGAGTACAATAATAATTAGAATATAGAATCAAAATCAAAACAATTAAGATATATTTGTAACATCACGTTGGTAACATATATGTAACGCTAGTACTATTCGGACGCGAAGCGCCAGTGGTTGTATTGTGCATTATTTTATACTCGTGATTATGATACGATAGCCGGGTAGTGTAGAATACAGTAACAGCAATAAGATGTCAAATATGTTAGATAATAGACAGAATTACACGTTAGCGAAAGATTAAATGACCAAAAGCTCGTTGTTAACGCATATATTCTTCAATTTAGATAGGTAATTACATTGTTAGCAATTGCTATTTCTTCTGATCTAACGACGAATAAAACTTAAAAAAATTATTAGTATTACATAAAGTTTTGCGATAGCAATAAAAATATAATTGTATAATACTGTATACAGTTACCGGCTTGTTATTTAATTCAATTTTTACTTAACCTAACTTTTTGTCGTAGAGAACTTTTTAATGAGGTTATTCAATCCTGCCGGGATGCTTTGCCTTTTTTAAGCTATGAATAATATCGTAAGTTCGTTTAAAATGTTAGTGCGTGAGAATGTGCGTGTGTGCAACGTTGCGTGAATTACAGTTCTGATTTGACATTGTAAACATGACGATTTGACCTTACAATGGCAAGTTGGACGACCTTGACTTTGGCAAGTATACAATGACCGAATAATCGCTTTGTTGAATAGAAACAACTTTTTATATATATTTTTCATAATTTAATTAATGAAATTTCATATTGTAGATCAATTCTTTACATAATATGACCTTCAACTTTTAGCAAGCAACAGTTGCAAATGACGATCAATTTTTTTGTTATAAAAGCGTAACAAAACTTATTATTTTTTGTTGCTATTGTAATTAACATATGTCAAATATTACAATATATATCTATATTTATAAAAAAAAAAAATAAAATTTATTTATTAAAATAGTAAAAATTTATTGTTTCATATTTAAATTTTTATTTTATTACATATCATTAATGTTGCTTGCTTTAAAGCTTAATATTTATGATTTTAAAACAATTTAAATTATTATATATATATATTTTAATTGCATTTATATTTATAATATTTTAAATTTTTTACTATTTTATTTTTTGAAGAATGAATACATTTTAAATAAAATATAAAAATTAAAATTATAATTTTAATTTTTCTTTGTTATAGGTAATTTATAAGCACATTTGCTGTGGCACTGAAGTAGTTACATTGGCACAAATGTTTCGGTGAGACATTTAATATATGTTTAATTTTATGATAAGTTATCTTAATATTGACATTGATATATTATATAATGTTTTATATTTATTCCATTAATTTTCTTTGATTAAAATATTAATATTTGATTTTATAAATTTTTCATGCAAATTGTAATTTCATATTGATTTCTTTAAAAATTTCATAATGATAATTTGTAATGATATAGAAATATAATTGTTTATGTTTTATTATTTATATTAAAAAAAGATAAATTATTTTATTATAACAATATAATTGTGATCTAATATAAAATGTGTGTTAATGTGTGAAGTTATTAAAATAACAAGAAAATCAAAAGACTAGTTTATAGTTTTGTCTAATATATTATTTTATTTTCTGTTTAAAAATATGCTTTTTTTTATACGATACTGATATTGATTATAATTATCAATATTAAAAAATATATATTAAATCATTATTCAATTAACAAAACAATTGAAAATTTTTTATGTATATAATGTATTATTATAAACTAAATATTTTTGAAGAAGGAGCACGAAAGACTGAAATATGGTCGTGTTCTTAATTAAATTTTTTTAATTAATTTATGTATTATTATTATATATAAATTTAACAATGAACTCTTTATTTTTCAGTTTTTTTTTTAAATATTTAGTTAAAAATATTGAAAGAAGCCATTTTTTTAATATTTCTTATTATTTTTTAAAAGTATTTTTATTATTTTGTTATTTTAATATTATCTTCAATATTATTTTCATGTATAATTAATTTAACTTAAAGATAAAAATCATATTGAAAAAAATAAAAATAAAGATGTTGAATTTTTTCAATTTAATATATAAAATATAGTAACCATCTTTATCGACAGTATGGTTTCTAATTGTTGATTCTTTGAATCTTGTAATTTCTTCCGCTAGATAACGTTCGTAGTTTTCTGCTTTTTCAAACGCTTTTTTTGTAATTGTGTTTCAGTACCGTTCTTTAAATTATTTTAAATTAGTTCGTTTGTTATTACGAAGAAGTGTTGTAAATATCCGTAATTTATTTTTTACTCCAAGTAGAAGCATATGGAAATGGAAATTTCATTGTTTAAAGCTTTCAGATATGTTAGACAGCTGTAACGTAAGTACAAAGTAACATTCAAAAAATTAATTATAAATTTAAAACAAAATCGTATTATATTTTAATATAAATAATTTTTATTTTTCTATTTATCAAAAAATCATATGATTTTATTTATTCATTATCTTGAAAAATGAAAAAAATAAATTAAAATATTATTTAAAATATTTTATTAAGGTTAATAAAAAAACAAAAATTATTATTAAATAATTATTATTAGCATGCAATTATTGGTATTATATAAAAATATTATTGGAAAGTATCAATATATAAATATCAATATATAAATATATATATAAATATATATAATATTTATTGATATTAATATAGTTATAACCTTTGCTATTTTATAAATTCGAATAGCTGTCATGGACGATTACTATGCGATTCAATGTAACTGCAATTATCTATTTTAAGAATGTTTAATCGAATCATTTCACAGATTCTTTAAAAACAAAGATTTTCAAATTTAGAATAATAAATTCTAAATATTGAAATAACGTGAAAGTTATTTTGGCCTTTTTGTCTGTTTCCTCTGTTAATATCACGTAAAGATGTTTATATGGATTTCACTTTTCTTAAGCCAAACCAATTTCTCTAAGTTGTCTGTTCATTTCTGCGATGGTCATTGCCTTTTACTTTCGTGTCAACTTATTTCGCATATAGTGACATTAAATGATATTCATCATTCATGGTTAATGACATAATAAATATAAGTTATTACATTTAAGATTATATATATATTTCAAGATTGATTTCTTATGATTTTCATTCAAATTTTATTTCAATTTTATAATTTACAATCTTTTTATAAAATTCAAAATCATTTCCTTTTCATCGAAATGTTTTATTTTGGCTGATAAAATAGTATTTTCATGATATTATCGGACGAGATTTCATCCGATCAACGTGTGAATTAACAGAGAGAATGCATTCGCAAAATGGTAATTTCGAATTACGAACACTATTGTCGGAAATTCGCTGACGCATACAATGGCACAAAAGCGGTGTGCGCGGACGCTTAACCAATTTCCGCTTGTTTTAACTAAAATCGAGGTCGTGGAGCCGTTAAGCGTCAAGGATCACTTACGATCATCAAGTCAAGATTCTACATACGTGTATGACTCATGGAACTCTTTTATCTCAACTATGATTCTTTCCATATGCGTCCTCGTCATTATGCGAGCGCGCATATGACTACGTTTAAATAATGTTCCATTGTTACAATATCACCTTCTTCACTCATTCGACCAAGTTTGCTTCGTTTTTACAATTTTTATTCTTACTGGAGGGCATATAAAATTTTTATGTTTGTAAATACAAGAGCGAGCAAAAATGAGATTTTTTTTTTATTTATTTTAATTATATTTTAGATTTTATTGGGCAATAATTTTATTCATTTCTTGATATTTGTTGAAAAATAATTTTTTTTTTAAATTTAATTTGAAAAATAATTTTTTTTTTAAATTTAATTTAAAAAAAAATTATAATTGATGATTGTTTCTGATTTTGATATTTAGATTAAAAACTAGAAATTAGTAATTGTTACGAATTTATCATTTTTTAAATATAATAGTAATAAAATAAAATATAATAATAAATAATACAAAGTATAATAATATAATGGTAAGTAAATAAAATAAAGTAAATAAAAGTAAAAAAAAATATAGACACACTAGTTACATGATGTTATATAGAAGGTTAAATTACAATTTCTGCATAGAAATTAAATTGTGTAATATGTTCGTTCATTTTTCAGAGTTATATGCATTTCATCATAAAAATTTTACTTATGTTAATTTTACTTATTAGACAAACATACTGAAGGAAAGAATGTCAGAGTCTTAAGTAACTTTCATTATTTAGTTTTTATATATATATATATATTTTTCAACAAAAAATGAAAATGATAATTAAGTATCATAATATAGAATTTAAGTTTTTATTTATAAAATTACAATTTTTCTTTCTTGCAAAATATTGTTACTTAGAGGAATTTTAAATTTTATTTTTTAATTATAAATGTTTCTTTTTACACAAACAATCATTAAACAATATAAAAAATGTGTACAGTTATTTTTTATTTTACGAAATTAAAAACTTTCTTTTTTTCTGAAAAATCATTAAAAATTTTAAATTTTAGAAATGGGATAAATAATCTGTTTACTGAAGATAATAGAGAAAAATAAATTGTTTTAAGAAAATAATTTTAGCTTTTTAAAGAAAAATTAAATTATTCAGATTAAGTTATTCAGATTACGTGTATATTATAGAAGCTAATTAACATTATGATTTTTTTAAGTCAAATTATTAACGATTATACTCGATATGATATATAACGATATATAATGATATATAACTCTTTCATTATTATGTAAATTTTTCATTATTTATTTTGCATTTTGTATATCTATTTAAAGTTTAAGTAAAATTAAAATTTATTCTATAAATGATTAAAAAACAATGATTAAATGTTTCACTTTTGATGAATATCCTATATAAAGTATTGAATTAAAAAACAGTTATCAATGATTATAGAAAACTCTTTGCACTTCTATGTAAAAACAGTTAAAAACAGAGACAAAAACTTCGTTCCTTTTTTATTTCGATGGAAATTGCTTACCTTCTCCATTTAGTTAACTTGTGTAACAGATTAAAAGAGCTTGTACGATGCATAATAACGTTGGAGTCGAATAACGAAATCGCAAAATAAATGCAACGCGATAATGAAAACAGGAGGTCAAAAAGAAAAGAAACGAGGTTCTCTGAAACAGAAAGAAAGAGAGAGGACAATGGTTGAAAAATAAAGTTTTTTCTTAATCATTTATGGTACGTTTTAACAAAGAATTTCAGTCTTTGTTATCTGTGATCCATATTAAATAGAATTATATATTTAATAATTTCAGTATTTAATAATTACAAATGTTATAAATATAATTCGTTAAAAGAGCTGAATTATTAATAAAAAATTTCAGCATATATAGTTTTATTAAAAATAATATCAATCGGTGAATAATATCAGAAATGATTTAATAGATAAAATATTTTAATTAGTAAGAGTTAATAAGAGAAGTTTATGATTGTTATGATTTAAGTCAATTGTTTTTATTCAATTATAATTTTTTAATTTTGATTCATTCGACAATATTATAGTTTCTTAATTTCTAATTTTGTATTTAATAATTTCTAGTTTCAAGTTTGTAATATTTATAAGTTTCAAATTTTTCTTATTCTTTCCATTTTAACGATTTCCTAATTTTCTAATATTTATGACTTTTTAATTTTCTAAGATTTTTCCAATTTCTTATATTATAAATTTCAATATTTTTAATTTTCCATTTTCTTTTACGATTTTCTTCATAGTTCAATTTTCTGATCATTCTTCATTTTCTCAATTTTTTCACGATTTTCTAATTTCCTAATTATCAATTTTCATTATTTTCTAATTTTCTACATCAAATCACGAAATCAATTTTCTAATTCTTAATATCAATTTAACCAAAGATTTTCAATAATATATTTTAATTTTCACTTATTTGTTGCTCTTTTATCCAAAAAATCATTTAAAATTTTTCATACAAACCATGTCAATAATTGAATACCATGTATACTATTATATTCTATTTTCGTGCTTCCATCCAACTTCTATCAACCATATTCGCCAAATTGGATTCCTCCGATCAATCTTCGTACCATCGTGATGAACACCTTCGTGATAGCATAACATCGTTGCATCGTTGAAATATTTTACAAAAAAGAAATCAGTCTGCCTCATCCACTGTGCTCGTTCGTACCCCTTTCTGGTGTAATCTAGGCAGGCGGTCGCTCGATCCTGTATTCAGGTTGCTGATAAAACCGGTTGAATCGATAGAGCGCGACGCTGTGCAGAAAAGTTTGCCGGCGTTGGGTTCGCGCATTTATCCGGTTCCCGGTTGTTCGATGGAAACTCTAACCCCGCCACGGCATATTAAATATCCCCGAGACGGGAGATGACTGGGTGCTCGAGGGTGAACGCGCAACTTTGCCAGACCCGTCGTCTTTACCCACCGATTCCTGCGGATTTCTCCCTCTGTGCACACCCTGCATACCCGCACGAATCCATACAGGGTGTCCCGTTCTTATCATCCTTCCGTGTAATTACAGCAAAGCAAGCTGGCTGGAAAGGGCGGTCAAAAATATGTGCGAATGAGTAAACTTTTTTTTCTATATTTTGTTCCTCAGTTTTTTGCGATATTAGAATGAGGATTGGAATTCAATTCGAATGTTACTTTTGCAATTGGAATGTGAATGGCTCGTGTATTGACATTGTA
>NW_006264191.1:44545-46108 GCF_000469605.1 Apis dorsata | reverse complement strand
TTTTTTTTTTTTTTTTTTTTTTTTTTTTTGGGTTAAGAAATATTCATCAAGTGTTGTATAGAGAATTTGGAAAGTAGTCATGAGATTATGTAATATGGATAAGATATTTGATCAAATTGTTGATCGAAGATTTTCGAGTGTCAAAATAGATTATATTTTATTTTTCAACTGTTTGAAGGAATTAAAAATTGTATTGTTTTGTGATAGAAATATATCATAGAAAACTCTATGGATTTCATCATCAAGAGAATTTTTTATAGATATATTATGAAACAATATAAAAATATAAAAATAATAAATTAATTAAATCTCGTATTTCTTCTGATATTAAATTTTTCATATTAAATGTATAATCGTACAATTTTTATTTTGAAATTAGCTTTTAATTACTATTATTTTAGTTGATAAAAACAATGTAAAGGATTAACTTAATCTAAATAATGTATTTTGTCTCTATTCATTGAATATCATTAGAAAATATAATAAAAGTTTAGAGAAAAGTGATAAATGAAATTTAACTAAAGATTTATAGTTCTTCAACGAAATGAAGAAATTTATTATTAGTTTCCAAAGTTTAGTTTTTAAATTTTTTAAAATTAATAGATATTAATAGATTTCATTTCATCAAACATTTATTTTTATTTCGTTATATCGTTATATTGTTTAATTTTCTTGTAAATAACATGATTCTGAAGATTTTTAGAATTTTTTTATGTTTTTTTTTGTTTCTTTAAACAGCACTTTAAATGAAAAAAATACTTTCAATTGATTGAATTTATCTCAATATTTCCTAAGATTCATTCTATGGTAATTTATGTTATTTCATTAAATAATATGTATATATATTTCTTATTAGTTTAATGAAGATTGAAATTTATTGATTATTATAATATAATAATTGCTTGAAATAATTATAATAAGATATATAATCTTATATAATCTTATACATTTATTTGTCAATTTTATATACGATTAATATAAACTAATTCATCATTAATTGAATATCTTTTTAGTTTGAAGAAAATAATTGTTTAGAATAATTATAATCATTCTATATAGTGCTATATATTCGTTTGATTATTTTATACACGGTGCAAAAATAATTCCTCTTATTCCAGTATCAATAATTAAATACTCTTCTTATCTCTTTTTATCTAAGATAAGATAAGGAACAATTATAATATGACATTCAATATATAATTCACATAACAATTCCATCGAATCATTATTCGCTTCGAATAAAATGATGAACAATTATAACACCCGATATACAATAATCTTATACATAAACATAATACATAAACACAATCAAATATTAATTTTATACACAACTAATGTAAAATAATCCATATAATCCAATAACCGATCGATTGGATAATCATTTCTCTAACCTCATAGAATAAGACAATTACTCGAAATAATTATAACAAGACACCCAGTATATAACGTAGCTTTCAAGGGAGCCACCCTCGAAAAAGCGTGCGTACTTGTATTCGGTGATTCCGTTTTCACCCTCTTTCTCCCTTACACGTGCTCCTGTTCATGCTCCTTTCCATTGACCCC
>NW_006264191.1:41602-44346 GCF_000469605.1 Apis dorsata | reverse complement strand
CCTCCGTATCCTCCTCTTCCTCCTCCTCCTCCTCCTCCTCCTCCTCCTCCTCCAGGCGCAACCCGGTTCCCTCTCATAGTTTCACAAAATTGTCGTTTTGTATTGCGATACATCGCCTTTCCGCCTCCTCTTTTCGTTCAGTTTGCGTTTCGTGAACAAGGAAACGACTTACTTCTCTCGCGTTCGCTCAGACCAAGGAACGTTAATTCGAAACGGGCTACGCCCTCTCCCGAGGGTGAGGGGAGACACGGTTCCCTGGCTCCGAAACCCGAGTCAACGAGGAATATTGTTTCGACAAGTTGATGATATTTTCGAGTTTATACGTTATACGAATTAAACGACATCTGTGGGATATTAACTTTTCGCGATGATTCGTTGCGATCGAGAAATTTTGATTTCAGACGAGTTTTTCGACGAGAATCTTTCTTATTTGTTTCTTTTTTATTCGTTAATGAGTGAATAATTAGAGAGGATATTATAGGTTGGATCGTCCATATTGAATCACGGCCATGTGTTCGATTATCAATGAGAACAATGAGCATTCTTTCTTTATTAGTTTTGAATAACGTATATTTATCGTTCGTTAATATTTGGATATTTGGATAATAAGAGTTATTTATTTGAATATTTTTGGTATAGATTGAGGTTAATAATGAGAATAAATTATTTATTATTTTTCTTTGAAGTTAATAGAATTATAATTCAAATTGTTCATTATAAAATTTAGCAATATTTAAATATTGGAATGAAATACACGATTCATTTATGTGCACTTGTCGATATCGTATATATACATTTATATTATTAATACGATTTAATGTTGGTAGATATTAATAGAAATCAATTTAAAAAAAATTTCTTTATCTAATAAATTAATTAAGAAACGAGCAAATACTTATGCACCACACTATCCTATCGATAGTTCATTCGTATCCAATCGGGAATTTATTTATATAATTTATTTATATAATATTTCATTTCTATTTAAAAAAATTTTCAAACTTGATTTATTCGAAAACGAAATCTCAAAAATGAAAATTTTATTCTTATTTTTATGACTTATCTTTTTAGAAGAATCATTCGTATTTAAAAAAAAAAAAAGAGATGATTTTTTCATGGAAAAAAAATATCTTACAGTAAACAGAAACTTATTATTCAAATATTATACGTAATGGTAACAACATAGTAAAATATTTTTTAACAATCTCGTTTCATCATCACAGGGCCACATTCTCGACCAAAGATCAAAGTGTCCAATGAAATTGTTTGATGATCAAACATCCTCCTCCATTCTTTCGGCTCTTCTCATCGCTTGAACTCCACCGCTTCGGCGACATCGACGTATTATGAAACGTCCTGTACACACCACTTTCACTATCGCGGCCAAGTTTCATAACTGTTATTATCGAGGTCATACGTAGGTTGGAGAGAAGTCGGCGGAAAGGAGGAGAAAAGGGTCTCCGATGAGTCGATTATCGTTATCGATCCTCCATCGATTTCCGCGATCCAGTCGATCGATTTTCTCTTAGAAAACTTCTCGATCGTACCAGTTCTGGACCTTTCTCCCTCAATAGGAGAAGTCGATGTTATATTTGGCCTCATTTGATTTTGAAATTGGATCCCTTAATGAGAAAGAGATCAGTCGTTTCGTTGTCTGATTACGTTGTCTGATGGTCGTGGAAATTTTATGGGAAGAGAAATAAAAGGAATTCGTTCGTAGGAAGAATTTTTTTTTTTTTTAATTGAATTGATATCTATTATACATGGTATTAAACAAGGTTTTTATTATTATTCTTATGTATTTTTCGATAAATTCCAATCAGATTTTAGTCATCATCATTCATTATTTTATATTTTAATTATCTCTAATTATCTGTTAAATTTCAAAATTTCATAGTTTTATCATTCCATTATTTATATTTTTATAAACAGATGTAACAAAAGACAAATTAAATTTTCTTTTTGCATTCCTTTGCTCGATTATTTATTTTGATTAGTCCAAATGGTGATAAATTTTCTCTCAAATTTTTAAAATTTATTGATGTTTGATACAAATTATAACTTAATGATATATATTTTTTGGATCGTTATATATGAGAATGTATAAAAATTGAAAAACGTATGAATAAAAATAATTTTTTTTCTAATAAGTAATAATTATATTAATAATAATAAATAAATAACAATATACGAATTATCAGTAATTAATTATAATTTAATTATATATTATAATTATAATTATAATTATAATTTTTTTACAAAGAATTAAAATACCTTCGTTAATACGTGTACACATGTAATGTATGTATAACCTCGAGCGTCATCTGCATAACCATTTTATGCAATTGTACTCGCGCGTGTTGGTGTGTCGTGCACAACACAAAGAGAAAATCGCATCAGCCGTGCTGTGATGCACGTAACATGTATGTCAATGCGACTGACAAACCGCCGCGTTGCATTATCCGTGATTATTTACTGTAACGTTATCATTTTCGCTTTTCTTTCTCTTGACGTTTCAGTACGAAGAATTTCTATAACTTAACATTATAGGATAAAATTAATTTTTTTAAAACGATTGATTACGAATTTTTGCGCTTTGGAGAATTTTTTATCATGAGATTGAATTAAATAAAATTTTTTCTAGAGATTCACATTATGAATATTAAATTAATTCTATTGTGAATATTATACTTATTTAATTATTTCGTTCTTCTTCAAAAATTTTTTCAATATTTTTTTTATTT
>NW_006264191.1:36029-41421 GCF_000469605.1 Apis dorsata | reverse complement strand
ATGTTTTTTTTTTTTTTTTTTTTAATTTTTTTTTTATTTTTTAAAATTAAGAAACTCATAAATACTTTAACAATCTAGAAACATAATAAAAATAAAATTACAAAGACTTTGAAGGAAATAATATTTCGAAATGTTAGATAAGACATTTTAATGGAGGTTATTTTATCATTAACATATAGTCGTAATATAACGTTTTAATGTAACATTCGTACATGTATTGTTATTATTGAAATCGACCAAAGTATGTGGATACTTATAAACAGTAGTATAAGTCTCATATTGTAAAATACGTAATTGGTATTTGCATATGTCAGAGTTGCTGGTGGTCTACGATATATACGCTTATATACACCACTTTATTTCTGAATGCTACTTTATTTCTATACAAACGAGGTTTTATGGGATTTACGTTCCATATCTCAATCGTGTAAAAAATCAAAGATTTTTATTATATCTGGAATATACACTCACGTGTTTATATCACGAATTATAAAGATATTTTAGTTAAAAAATTATTCAAAAAAGTTGATATGTATATATCAACTTGATATACAGTGACTTACGAAAGTATTTGAATAGGGAAATTATATCTAATTTTAAAAATGATTTTAATGAAATTTTTAATAAATGTTTTTACATAGAACATAATAAATTATACAAATAATTTTTTTTTGTCGAGAAATCTCTTTGAAATCAATTTTCAAAATTTTAGCATATAATTTTATTTGGGAATCTTTTTTATAACAGATAAGTGTAGTTATTATTAAATTATTCAAAACATTTTGTAATTTAAAATTTTGCTAACAAAATTATAAAATTATTGTAATATTATAATATTTATTATTATATTGATAAATATATAATATAAATATAATATAATATAAATATAATATTATTATTATATTGATAAATGATATTTTGTAATCAGATTATTCTATTATGCTTTATTTATAAAATTTATTTATAAAAAAATAAAAAATTTCAAATGTTTTTGTGAACTATTATAGAAATGATATTACATAATATTGCATAATATTGCATGATAAAAAAATAGATTTTAGAGATAGCTTAGGATTAAAATGATAAATAATTCTTAAGATATAGGAAAAAATCAAGTCATATCACTTATATGTAATATGTAATATTTGATTATAAGATTGCAATGATATTGATTAACTTTTTCTAAGAAATAATTCTATTTTAATCTAAATCTATTTCAATCAGCACGAAACAATAAACACAAATAAATTTGGTTTGATCAATATTATTGAAAAATATATATAAATAAAATAATTCACATTTTTTTTTAAATTAAGATATAAAATTATATTTTGAAATAATATATAGATAATTCATTATACAAATTTTAAAAAGTTGCTTTTAAAAATTCTTTTTAAAAAAAAAGATGTTTATTATAATATTATAGATTTTTAAAAATCATATAAGATTTTATAATTAGATAAATGAAAGAATTATTGCAAAAATAATTTTAAATAAATATTTAGGAGCTTATAAATGTGATATTAAAAAACAAATCAAATTAATGTCAACTATTAATACATAAATAAGTTTATTAAAAAAATAAGTTTATTAAAAATTAGCAATTAATTAATCTAATTATGCTATAACAAAAATCAAATTTTGACATAAATATTTTATATACAATTTGATATAAATTTTTAAATACATTTAGCTGTTAAATTTCAAATAATTGAAATAATATATTTTTAAAATTATTAAAAAAATGTCAGAAGATAAAATTAATTCTATATATTTCTGTATTAAAAAATGTATTTGCAGAATGCAACTACAACATCCTTTTTTCAAATGAAACTAAATAATTTTTCTCGCATAAATTAACGTACTCTTGTATATTAATATATTTCGAAAGTACAATTCATCTTTTTTTTTTTTTAAATAGAACTATATAATTTTTCTTGCATAATGCAATTCACCTTCTTTTTAAATAGAATTATGTAACTTTTCTTGCATAAATCGATTTCTTTGGTCGGTCTGCTTATAAAAGTATATTACGATAATACGATCGTAAACCAATAATACTACGTTTCTAAAAATTTTCAAGTCATAAAAAATATTTTTATGACTACATTAAAATTAAAAAAAAAAAAAAAAAAAAAAAAAAAAAAAAAAAGAAAGCAATTCGATCCAAAAATAGTTTCCAAGATAAAAACTCCTAAGTGCATGAATTTTTATTTTCCCTGAAAGTTGATAAAAATTGCAAAATTTAAAGCTTCGTATTTGCTAATTGAAAATTCACTTGAAAAATTTTCGAAAGGAAAAGAAAAAAACTTTCAACTTTGATATCATAATCATAAAAATTTTCTCAACTTTGATTAAAATTAATCAATTAAAATTAGACAGAGGTCAAATGAGAGATGCAATTAGACTATCAAGATTATCCTGGTAATTTGAGAAATGGATATTATTTGCAATTCAAAAGGCCCAACAAACACCACTCTCTTCGGTTACAAACGATATTAAACGCTAAGAACATGAAACGAATTCCACTTCCGGCGAGCATGGTAGCCACACACAAGAACGTAGCTGATCGTATCGATCGCGGGTGCAGGATTTAAATCAAGATCTTTCGTTTTCCAGACGACTAGCAATCGAGTTACTCGGTCGTCGTTAGATCCCTCTCTCTCTTTTAAATCTAATTCGAAAATAGAATGATTCGTCTACTATGGTTCAGCTAGTGGACAAATGCGATCGTTTCCCATCGAAGGATAAAATTCATCGTTTCACTTCTCTTATTTTATAAGAAAGAAGGTGAAATTAGAATTTACGATTCAAATTTAATATATTATTGAATTTCTCCTAAATAGCAAGTGTTAGACAAAAATGAAATGACGTACTTTCTGCATACTTTCTTATATAAAGATACGTATCGAAAAGAATTCATTCGTGTGCTATTTCAAAATTGATTTTTAAATCTTTGCAAAGAATGGAGATTGAAGAAATATTATTTTGAAAATTCGTTACATCAATATATTTATAACAGGATTCGACACTTTTTATTTAAATTGAAGATAAAGAATAACAAAAATAAAAAGAATCTAGAATTCTCAAATAAATTCGTTGTTTTTCGAATAATAATAAAAAATAAAAGTCAAGAAACGATAAAATTTTGAATATTTTACATTAATTCAAAAAATTATTTTTTCAATGATTTTGAAATATGTGAAAAACACACTATTTTGAGCAAACTTTTTCCTATCCAATTATTATTTATTATTACGAAAATGAACTATAAAATTTCTAAGACAATATTTTACGTATATTAACGTAATACTAATTTTCTATGTAAAATCTATGAAATCATTCAATTTTCTTTCATAATTTAATGTCAACATATAAGTATCAGATATTGGTTACGGATCATTACACAATGTAATAATTTCTAGAATTCCGTTTTTAATTATACTTATCATCGAGTTCAATTTATACGCGTACGCGTTATCGTGTAATCGCCATTTAAAACGACACATTGACAGACAATCTATATCGAAATATCGACAGATATGAATCACCCTTCTTTGCGAACATACTTTCTCGGTTTTTTATTCGATATATCCGACAACCAGTCGTTTCTGGTTACCATCGCTTTTCTAGATTTCTGCTGTCGTTCGATAACGTCTACTCGCTCTTTGTAATCCGGTACATACTGATTTCAACCATCGTTTCATGTCCCCTGTTTTTCTCGTTTTTCTTTTTTTTTTTTCCTCTTCCTCGAATGTATTCTATGATCCTTCGAATCGTCAAATATTGGCTGAAAGAAAAAAAAGGAATGCACAATATAGGGTAGTATCTTCTCGCATCTTATCTTCTTTAGAACTGTTTTGAATTTGGAATTTTTGGAAAGTTTTTCAATTTTAAGAAATTAGTCGTTGTGAAAAGTTGTGAATCGAGGGAGAAAGGGATTCACACAATATTGGCGCTTTCTATCTCAATTATTTTCCACTTAATTCTTAAAATTACTTTGAAATAGTTTTAAAAGCTTTTTTATTTCGAGAAATTAATTATTGAAATCGCGAGGGAGAAACTTTCGCGATATTATTCCCCGTGAATTTCTAGAATCGCTTTGAACTGCTTGTTGTCTTGCGCGTAGAAAAAGAAAATGGTAGATTCATAGATCCATTCATAATTCAAAGAATAATCTATCATTTCAATGTTATGATTCTAAGAATGCTTTACTACTTTTTCAAGTAATTGTTAAATTATTGACCATTTGGTGCGTGGTAAACGCATAGCAAACTTCTTATTCATTATTAATTCCTAAAACTGCTTTAGAAGTTTCGTATTGGATAATGCGATAATAGTTGGCTACGATAGTTCTCTTGAGATATTTCTCTGAAAAATTTATTATTATACATTTATCATATCCTTACATTTAATATATTGCATATAAAATTTAACATTAGTTTTGAAATTTTTTTAACTTTAATGACACATCACAACGACATATTGAAATAATATATTTCAATAACTTATATAATTTATTATTTATTTAAAAAATATTTATATTTATTATTAATTAAAGATCAACATTTCGATTTAATTAATACCGACAATATTGTGTAATTATTTTTCATATTGAATTTGTTTATAAAAATTATAAGTTATTCTCTATATATAGGGATTTTAAGAATGATCCATTCTCAATTTATATCTTATCCTTTCTTAACGTCAGTGTCGATAATACACAATCGACTCATTTTTTATCTTACTTGTCTCCATTAAAATCCACTCTAATTATTCCTCGATCTTCTCTAGATCTTGCTTCTTTTCTAGATTATGTATAAAATATGTAATAATTATAATGTTTCGTGAAACATCTTTGGAGAGTCGATTAAACAATTTAAGTTCGCGTTAGATGTAACGAAGACAAAATCTCACTTTCTTTCTCGCTTCGTCTAAATTTCTCTCAAACTTCAATTATTTATAACTTAATAAACAAGCTTCAACCGATATTTTTGTATACCAACTTTTGTGTTTGTTTTGGCCTTCAGAATCGATATTTCAAAAATGTTTATATATATATATATACATATACAACTGAGGTATAACAATTAATACAGATATAACCTTGCGCAGTTTCGTGAATAAACCTGCTTGATGTCAAATATTATTCATCCGAAATCGAACATCTGTTTGCCCGTGTAATTCCGATCTTGCATGCACACGCGAAAGGAGTTTAATCCCTACACGCATACACAATTGAACAAAATTGTTTCAATTTTCGAAACAACAATAGAAATGACTATTTCATCCCCTCTGATCCACTTATAAACGCAATAATTCCAGACTCGTCACTATAATTCTATCGCGACAGTGGATAATTTCCAGATCGAAATCTCCTTTCCATCCATGT
>NW_006264191.1:27415-35699 GCF_000469605.1 Apis dorsata | reverse complement strand
ATATATATATATATATTCAGAATAATTCTATACGCGACATTCAACAGTCCGCCGTCCCGGATCGAAGCTTCTGTATTTTATATTCAACCCGTAGGAGCTCCCATCGATTGCAACGAATATTAAACTTCCACCCTTCCCACGATCGAGATACAGTGGAAACGGGTGGAAATAAGGAGAGAGAGGGGGAGGAAGTGGCACACGCCACGTGAAAACTTATGCAATTTTCCGGGGCAAAAATCGCGAGGGATTTGTCTTGCCGGCTCGATGCCGGCTCGAGATGGGAATATTCGAAGGGGTTCCACCCCTTCGGACCGGCTTATCGTGCTTTGCTTTTCAAATGGCTCGTCATTCGTCGCCTTTCCCCCCCTCCCCTTCCTCCATCCATCCCGCCCTGTGTTATTTTCATAATCGATCCGCGAATAAGGAGCCCTTTTAATCCGTCTCCTCACCGTGTTTCGACTTTAATTATGAAGGGAGAGCTTCGAGCTTCTCTTTCAACGGGGACAGACACGACGACAAAGTGATGAAGTTGTTTAGCTACTGACATTCAATTCGCCACGAATCGAGCACGTGATCTTTGCAACTGCCCGATACTTGTGCAAGAATATGATTGGTTGGTATGATCAGCTGAAATGGTTGGAGCGTATCGGATATCCTTGGAATCCCACGTATGCTTGTTTTTATAGAGAATGTTTGGAAAATGTGTGTGTATGTGTGTGTGTGGAAATGGTTGTTCAGTGGTAAAAAAGAGATATACTTATATGGGGCAATAGTTTCTTAATTCGGTTCTGATATCTATTTCTTATGAATGAATGGTGCTATAACGGAATATGTAAGATTTAATATTGGAAATTTAGTTATCAAGCTTGATACGAGGAATTTTATATTCTTTTGTTTTTGTTAAAAGTGAATAGGATTTTTGTACATGAAATTAACATATAATATATAATATATAATGTATAAGAATAAATGTAAAAAAGAATATAATATATAAGAAGAGGCTGAGAGAAAATTTTGGAAAGATATAAGAGTTTAGATATAAGAGTTTAAAGAATGGAGAAATTGATTTGACTATTTGAAGTTGATAGATATTTGAATTTTGCATTTTGAATGAATTAATTATTAAATTAAATTAATAAATAATTGAAAGTGTCGAAAATCGCAATGATGTAATAATAATTTCAATATTTCGAGAAATTATTTCAATGATTTATATCATATTAAATAAAGATTTAAATTTCATTGTCAAAATACACAAGTGAACAATTTAATTACTACTGTTTTTTTTTTAATTTAATAAAAAATTCATTGATTGTTCCAAAATTGATCCGTTTATCCTAATTATATAAGAAAAAAAAGGAAATAATAA
Source organism: Apis dorsata (assembly GCF_000469605.1). NCBI lineage: Eukaryota > Metazoa > Arthropoda > Insecta > Hymenoptera > Apidae > Apis > Apis dorsata. Next base: position 34,330 of record NW_006264191.1, on the reverse strand, counting down.
TAATAATAATTTAGCGTTTTTTAACAAGCTGCTCCATTTTTCTGCTCCACCATAACGAATCACTAAATGGCTCAACGAGAGTCAGCTGCAAGGGAATTGGTCACATAAATGGTGAAATCGATTCACGCTTAATATACACGGATAATTCGAGCATAACTCATATTTATCGATGATATTTTCAACTTTTAATTGATCAGCTGATAATATAAACTTTTTTTATTTTTCTTTTTATGAAAAATCGTTCTCTCTGACGAGAAAATGTTTTATTCAATTTTCTTTTTATCGCTTATATTACATAAAAAAAAAGAGAGAAAGAAAAATGATCATATTTTTACATGAAATAAAAATGTAAATAGAAATAAAATTTACTTTAACTCGAGTTAACATAACAAAAATTGTTTATTAACCCAAAATTTAAAATTTTTGCTAAACCTTAAATTAATATTAACCTTCATACAAAATTTATATATATCGAATTCTCGTTTGTTAAATTTCTTTACTCAAAAAATTTTGACAAATCGAAATCTTTATATTAATTCGAAAACTTAAATTTTTTCCTTGAATTAATAATCTTTTTTCTAGAAATGATGTGAAATGAGTGATACATTTTCCAAAATATAAATATTTTCAGATATGTTAATTTTAACATTATATAATCAGTTAGAATCGATTAATATCTTTTGTATTTGTTTTGATCTTCAAAATATATACTAAAAAAATCCCATGAATACATTAATACTTATATTTAACTTAACTTAATACACACAATGTTTGTTTGAATCATTCCCTAATGTTTAAATATTTCTAATACAAATCAACTTTTTCTCTTCTGTTCTTGTAATAAACAAGTTTCATACATGACTTTTTATTTCTTATCGCCTGCAAATTTTTGCTCGTGTATTTTTCTGGCAAAACACATTAACTTTTCGCGATACAGAAGGGATCGAGGACTTTTACAGGAAAAGAGGAGTCGCGTTTGCCAGCTTCCTTCTGTATAGAAGGTACCATTAAAGCGGTCGTAAAACTTGGTTACAGACTAATTGCTCCTACGCCAAGGTTTTTTTTTTCACCCCTTTCTCTGAAAGAAAATAGGAGAGAAAGGGACGGAGAAATGAAAGCTCGCGTTTCTCTTCGATAAAAGGGAACTCTCCATGTACTTCGTTCGATATTTCACCTGGAAGAAGAAAGAAAAATCATGATAGCTCGCATTTAATCTTTACAATTAAAGCTCCGAGTGACTTGAATCTTTCATAAATTTAATATTTTGTATAATAATCTTTTCTTTTTTTTTCTTTGAAAAGTCTGAACATTTTCTTTTAATTCTTTTTATATTAATAAAATTGTTACAATTTTTCTAATACTATTAATAAGAGTTTAACACAATGTTACGTGAAAATTTATTAAATTACAAATAAACTAATAAATTAACAATAAAGATAAATGTGATATATCTTTAATAAGCTATAAACTTATGAAATTTTTAAATTCATATAGTAATGAAAATCATTCAATATTTTTAATTAATGTAATTGAAGCTTAATGTAAAAATTTTTTTTTCTTGCAATATTTTTTTGACAAAAAAATAACTTTATAATATACTTGAACAAAGTTTGAAAACTTGCAATGATTTTATACCTAAAATAGGAAATATAAAGAAAAATATATTTGTAGTAGCTAAATTAATTGAATTAGTTGAAAGTATGTTGGATATGTCTAAAATTCCAGAAAAATCCGTGACAGACTTTGATGATTCCTTTAATACTTGCTTTCTTTATATAATATGTTCCAGTTATCATTATAAAATATCTCAGAAAATTAAAGTTTTTTCTTGTACCTTCTTTGTTAGGATTAATATCGGTAAGACATTCATTTTAAATTTCTACAAAATTCTTGAAAAATTCCAAGCACGATTCTAGGTTCTATTGATTATCTTGAAAAATAAAAAAATGTTATATATGACATTTTAATTAAAAAAAGGAGAATAGAATTGCTCGTCACTCGATTATCGCTCACAAAAAACACGAGAATAGTTGAATCGTGTTGTGCTTATTGCATGATCAAAAGGGGTGTACCTCGTACATGTACTTCAACCCTTTAAGTTCGACTTCGTAAATTCTACTTTACAATTACCAATCCAACAATCAGGGGTTGACGAGTAGGGTAAATTGTAACTATATAGCTTTTTAACTCGTATTAACTGCTGCATTTTTCCCAGAAGTTATTATATTATCCGGATCCTTTGAAAATGACTTAATTGAAAAATTTAAGAAATTCTTTTTCGACGTAATAACGCATTATTTCGTTAACAATCACCAAAGAATAATAATGCAGGAATTATTTGTCATTTTTTTTTTTCGTCATTTCCAATTTATAGACTTGAAGAAATTAAAAGACAAAATTTTTTAATGGATTTCATTTTAATACACGATGTTAATATATTCATAAATCACATAAAAATTGATTCAAACTTATTTATTGTAAGTTATAAGCGAAACGCAGATAGAATGACATAACATTATAAAATAATCATTTTATCTGTATCTCTCTTCATTCAATAAAAACTTTAATTGCTTGTAACTTAACCTAATCTAATCTAATCATTAAGTTTGAATAACGAAAATTTTTATATACGAATTTTTATATTTGTTTCGATTTTTAGCCTCTTCGAGGATAATTGAATGAATATATTAATGATAAAATATTAAATACATAATTTTCGTACTAAAATACATAAATTAGTGACAGTTTAAATAATACACGCCTTCGTTGTCGCAATAACTAAAGTGTACCTTATTATGTAACAATTGAAAGAAAGAACCTGAATTGTCATTTACTGACAGATTGTGACGCATAATCAATTTCGAGTTGCTGAGTCACCTGATAATAAAAGTTTGATTTATATACATAAATTTTTTAAATAAAAATTATTTACAAATGTTTTCTTTGAATTCGAGTTATATATAGGTAAACAAAATGTATCCTTAAATGAAAATTAATTCGATTAATACTTATTTTGATTTAAAGAAATCCTTATGAAACAAAAAAGTGCGAACGAAATTATATAATATTATTATATATTAGAAATTTGAGTACAGTTGAATGGATATACTTAAATAAATTAGGATGATAATGATATGTACATAACAATAATAAAAATAATATATTGATTTTTAAATTGATATTATTGTTTAATATTGAAACAAGAAGGAAGTAAATTATTAAAGAGGAACGAAAATTAAATTTGTTTTTTAATACTTTAAACGATACTTTCGCCTTTTCTTCTTTTCTTCATTTATTACAATATCTTTAATCTCTTCTAATTCTTCTAATTATCTTGATATTTAAAAATTTGAAATTTGTATTCCAATTAAATATTTTCCATCTAAACTTTCGTCATTTTATTTTTCTTTTTCTTTTTTTATATCTAATTATCATAATTTCTATTAAAATATATATAACTAATTATAACACTCAAATTTAAACTTTTGAGAAAATCCTTCCCCTCTCTTCAAAACAAACAAACAAAAGAAAAAGAAAAAAAAGAGAAAATAAAAGATTCGAGTATAATAAATCAACATAGACAGTGAATATCAATAGTGAACATCATTCTGTTTATTCCACTAATGTCCATGCCCGTGAATAATAATCCTAATAGGACGAATCATCATCGGTATTCGGTTAATCAATCGCGACCAGGGCCAGGCCAGACCCGGACGAAGGAACCTCGAGGTCGTCGAGGTTGGGGTTGCTGTACGTGCATTGCGCAAGAGCATTCACCCCGCTCAATACTCAACGACACGGCGCAAGATTCCATGGTGTTGGTATATACAAGCTAGTGCAGGGAGGACAGAGACAAAGAACATGGTGTCCGGATAGACAGAGAAAGAGAGAGAGAGGTGGTCGACCACCCCCAAAATGGGTTACCTACCTTTACCCACTTTGTGTACGATGAACCCCGCCTTTGACAGCGGTTCCGTGGATCTTTTGTGCCCCCTGGCACAGCCCTCGGTTCCACGTAGGAACGTCTTTTTCCTCTCTTTCTCCAGGATTTTGCTACGGGCCACGGCTTCGAATTATAAGGCTTGATCGCGTGGCCGGCTTACGTGATTGGGCAGGGCATGATAATGGGTACGGTTTTCTAAATGGGGGCTGCGAGCAGGATTACGGATGGGAATGTTGTTTAAGAGCAACAGATGTTGGATGTATGGATGTGGTGGAGCGAGGGTGGAGTATGTTTGCATGTTTACACGTGATAAAAATATTAAGAAGATAAGTTATTGTATTAATATATTTGTGGGATATTTTTGGAAGATCGATTCAAAAGATATTAATAATCATGATTTGAGATATTGAAATCGTATAGTACATCAAAATTCATCATGTTTAAAATAGTTATTCTGCTTTTCTTGACATTCTTCACCATAATAATTGCAAATAATATTAATATTTTCTTTTGTTAATAATGTATAAATGTATAAATGTATAATATGTATAAATTTTTACTGTTAGCATTCAAAAATTAAAATCCAAAAAAAATATATCTAAAAATATATCCAAATATATCTAATTGGTTTAGAATAACCATAGGCAATTTTGATTGAAATTCGATGAAACGAGATATAGAAACGTAAATAGATATTCTTTTATCTCTGTCGTTGCATGATTTGAAAAATACGTGAAAAAATAAATTGCAAATATTTTTAAAATTTTTGGTTCCATTTTTCTGTAATCGAGTTTGAAAATGTTTCAAATATAAGTGAAATTTTCCGATTGGATAAAAATTAATTATCGATAGTAGATAATTTTACATGTGAAAATAACAAAAAAAAAATATGGAATAAATTTTTTCTATTTAAAAATTAATTTTGAAAATATTGAATTCGAAAATTTATTTTACTCCTTGACTGTATATGTTCAATTTTCTCAAAAGCAAAGACTTCAATTTTATTCTACATTTTACTTAGTTTTACATATAGAGTAACCACTTATCGATAGTTCATTCGTATTCAATTGTAGCCAATTTCACTTATATTTGAAAAATTTTCGAATTTGATTCAAAAATAGAGTCTCGAATGAATAAATTTTCTTCTATATTTTCAACATATTTTTAGAATCATCTAAAAATATTGTGCTATAAGTATTAATAGTGTACAATAAATTATTTAGCAATCAGTCTGACGAATTATTGATTCATTTTTGTGTTTTGCAACTAATTTTTTTAATATAAATTTTCAGAAATCGAATCTATAAAAATCTAATGAAAATAAAAGTTTAATTATATCTGTTTTCGGTTTTCTTCGGTTTATATATCTTTTAAGAAACTGAACGAAATCATTTCCAAATCCAAATATTTTTATTTTCTCAAAGTTTCGACATCTTTCGAAACTTGTCTCGTTCGTAATCGTCGATTTCACGATTATTCTTTCCAGAATAATTTGTGGTAACGCGTTGCAATTTCGAATGCAATGACGAAGAACAAGTAGGTAAATATTGAGTAAAAAAATTTTTTTATTAATCCTTTCGAAATGATTGCAATGTTATAATAAAATGAAATACAATAAATCAAAAAGGTGAATAAAAAAATAAACTAAATCTAATTTTCTAAATGAAATATATTGAAAATATTATATAGATAAGTTTTATCAGATATCAGAAAGAAACATAATCTCAACATTGTTCATATTTATAAATATAAATTTATTTTTGAATTAGATTAAAGATCAATCGTCGATCAATCGTATTTCTTCACGATTAATTCTTAATTTTTTAAACAAACTGAAACATTTCATCCAATTTTAATTTTCAACCATTTTTTGATTATAAAGAATTGAATAAAAATAATATTCGCGTTGAAATCCATATTTTATTTTATTTTATAATAGTAGAGAATAGTTTATATATATTTTTTAAATATTATATTTTACTGCAATAATGATATATTTATTTAAAATGTATTAGTATCATTATCGAAACTTCTTAAATTTTTCTGTAACAATAAAAAATAATTGTAATGATTTGAAAAATCGGATTAAATTTCCAATTATTTCCACTATTTTAATTTTCCAATTATTTTACACGGTTATTCATTAAATTGACATTAACGATATTCTACGTTTATATACAATATTGCGTTCACTATGTGATACCTGGTAAATGTTCTTGACAGCATTGTTCTCCTCTTTTTAAATTCACACAGCATGCAGCCATGTAAACGAGCCTCGTCAGTCTGCTCATTTTAATAATTCCTTGTGGCAGTAAAATGAGCGAAGCGTTAAAATCGAGCTAAGATGCTTGAGACAGTCTATAGAATTTACATTAAATAATTAAAACAAGGATATTTTTGTCATAATACGACAAACGATGGTATTGAACATATAAATCACTTTATTAAATGTCATTCACCAACGCGAAAAAATATTTATTTTTGATCGAATGTATTTTAATTTTGAAATTATACAGAAGAATCTATAATGATTTTATCGTTCGTGATTAAATAAATCTACGTAAAATAAAATATTGATATATCTTGAAATTAATTTGCAAAAATTATGCGAAAACGAATACTACTTTTTTGTTGTTTGAAAAATCTGCATTTCTTTAGATTGTTAAATTTGTAAATTATTTATTATGTGCATTATATATTATTTAATTATTGAACAAAAAAAAATTCTTTCAAATTGATGAGATTTAAAATTTATTAAAATTAATTAATCTATCATTGTGAATATACATAAAATTCACACGTATGAATCAATTATTATATATTATATATTTAATTTTAATATATTTAAATATTACTATTAAATTTTTTAGCAGATGATATTTATTAAATGTTAGCCTATTATCAAAAATCATATAATGATAATAATGATAATAGAATAAAAAGATAATCTGCAAATTATTTTTCAATATTAA
>NW_006264191.1:13147-26960 GCF_000469605.1 Apis dorsata | reverse complement strand
TAATATATATATATATATATTTTAATAATATTATTTATTTATTTAATAAAATAGTATATAATTTAATAATAAATTAATATATATATTAATATATATTATATAATATAATTATATTAATAGTATAATTATAAAGTTATATGTATAAGTTATATATAGGTTATATAATTTATATATATAATTATATAATATTTATAATTAATAGTATAATAAGCTAAAACTGAATATCAATTTTAAAATATTTTCCACAGTAAAATTCGGTGGAATATAACATTCGAAGATCAATAACAAACTAATGAACTATATTTTTATCAGTTTTATGCAACGCTTCGTCAAGAACAAATCCGGATTAAAATCGAAATATCGAATGTCAGTACGGTGATTGTCCGGACAAATGGGGAACAGACTTAAACGATCAATATCTTCGAATAACCAAATTATTACGTTTTTAACATCTGTCTAGTAACTCTATCTGTCTGCTTCAATTAGTTATTTCTAGAGTAATATAAATTTTTGATAAAAATATTTCTATCTTTAACTTATCTTGGATGTAATCAAGATAACTTGTTCAAGAAAAACTTGATCATAATCTATTATTTTTCTAACGATATACGAATAACATTCGTTCTAATTATTAAATATATCGACAATATATATTTTTTTTTATTTTTTTAATTTTTTAAACGTTTAATACGCAAGATAAAGATAATTATTTATCTCAATACACAATTTGAATTTTGATCAAAAATTATAAAATGCACAGATTTTTTTATGAATATCTTTTATTAAGATAACTTAAATGGATATATATGGATATATATTATGTGGATATATATATCAACGATACAGGCAGATATAATCCTTAAGTTGCAATACGCGAATTGAGAACCACTGTTTTAGAGTATGATATCCTACATCACAATACACAAAAATATCCAAGGTAAAATTCTTGTTATATTACTCTAAGTGTATGTGAACTAAATCTCTATCTAGACTTCACTACTCGTATTGCAACTCAAGATATGCAATACGCTTCATAATTAATTTTACTTCTTAAAATTTTATGTTATATTTTATAAATAATATAACAATAAAAATTCTGATATTTAAAAAAAAATCCCGATTTAACGTTACATATAGGATATATCTTAAGAGAATTAAAACTCGTTTTACGAATTTTGTGACAAATCAATTGGATTCTTTTCAATTTGGTTTTTTTTATCCTCGATCATGCTCGCTTTATTTCCTATTACATTATAATTGACTTTGAGATTTTGCATTGAATCGTAATAAATAGACTGTTATTTAGAGAGAAATTATCTTAGAAGAAGATTGATCGAACGAAGAACGGATGTTTAGGTTGACTTTTTGTGACAGAATGAGGGAATTGAGGGGATGATTAATGAGAACAATCATAGTTGGTTCAATTATATGGTTGTCGATAATTTGTAGTTAGTTTGGATTTGATTGTGGAATTTATGTAATCGATTGATTGGCAAGATAGTTTAGGGAAATTGAATTGGAATTTTAGTGGTACAATGTTTACTAAATTTGATATTTAATGAAGTAAAGTAAGAACTTTTATTGATGTATTTAGAAGATTTTTAAATATTTTAAAATTTTATTTTTTTAGAGTATTATTAATATTTTTTAATAATAATAAAATATTTATTAAAGTAGAAAATGTATATAATAAATTTTATAAAATAATTTTTATATGATATAAGTTATAATTTTTAGAAATAGAAATATTATTTAAAATTTTATTTTGATAATGAAATTAAAGAAATATCGATTTATAAAAATATCGAGTATAAAATTTGGTTAAAGAAACAGTTAATGTCCTAGATAAAACGATTTATTGCCTCTTGCCTGCCCTTCGAAACCATTTATCTTCTATCAATATATTTTGCTCGCAGCTATCAATCTATAACAAAGTAATCTTTTTCTGGCAAAATAGTTTTTCTGGACAGAACGCTTCATTTATCCTGATCATGTTAAATATTTTTTATTATATGTAATATAAAATTAAAATAATAAAAATAATATACAAAATTTAATGTAATATATAAAAGTTTGAAATAATACTACAAAAATAGGTATCAAATATTTGATTAAAATTTTCAATTTCAATTTCAATTTCTATATTACAACAATATTTATAACAATCTACAATAATTAACAACAATCTTTCTCTCTTAAAGAAAAATCTCATTGTTTCTACAAAAGATTAATTTTAAACTTTTTTAATATTTTTTCTGAATCGTATCGAAAAATTCGAGAACATTATATTTTTTATCATTTGTAATGGTTAAAATAACATTATAAAAATATAAAATAAGTTTTCTCACATTAAGAATTTTAATTTTAGTTACCAATTTCTCTTTTTATCATCTTGTTAGTTATGAGATAACCTAAAATATTTGACGAAGATTTAATTCATTTGAAAATTTATTAAAAAAATTTTTTTCTAAGCTTTTTCAATATCGAGAAATCTTTAAAAATCTTTTTAAAATATATAGCATTCCAAACTTTCTCTTTTCATTCAAATTATTTCAAATTTATGATATAACCTAAAATATTTGACGATCCAATATATCCAGATTAAAAGATGCTTTCATCAAAAAAACTCCTTCTAAATTCTTCTTTCTAAAAAGACATTTTATCATTTCATTGAAAAATTCGTTTCTCCAAATTTCTTCGAAACTTTTTTTATCGAATCATATCGAGAGATTCGGAGCGATCGCTCGATAAGGGAAGCGGTATGGCGGTAAATTTGAATAAGGGAAAACGAGGTCGAGATCTTGGTACGTTTGATTTATTCCCCTTACTTTCTCCCTTTGCCCTTACCACTTTTCTGTTACATTTACGTCGATTGCCGACGAAGATGAACGTTTCGCTTTTTTCCATTAAGAGGCAAATATAATACGAACGGAAATGCACTTTCTCCGAAAACGGAGCACGAGCCTCGAAGATTCGTCGTCGAATTGCCGTGAACCAGAAGGTTTCTCTCGAACAAAGTCGGATCACTAGAGCTCGACACACAGTGTATTTGGGTTATCATCGTCGTGGAGGCTTTCTAGCTTTCTATGCTTATTCCAAGGATACCCACATTACACAAAGGACTCTCGCATATGTTTAGGATTAGTATTAGGTATGATATTTATTGTTATTCGCGAAATTTTAAGAATTTTAATTTTAGTTTTTATTTTATTTATTTATTTTTTTTTTGCATATAAAATTTTAATTTCTTTTTGCATATAAAAATTTTAGTTTAAATTTTCTTTTGTAAATTTGTTTTTTTACATTCAAATTTGCGTATTTAGAATATATATTCATATAACTACATAAATAATAAATAAATATATTTTTTAAAATAAACTTAATTTTTTACAAAGACGAGAAAAAATTTTTCCATTATTATCGATAAAAGGGAATATTTTTAGCCTCTCAAATTGTAAAAAAAATAATATAAGTAATTTGTTCCTGAAATAATTAAAAAGAAATTTTTTTTATACCATTTTCCTAAATCGATTTTTTTTTTTTAATATTTTTATTGAACCAATTGAAGAATAGGAAATCTCAAACGAGAGTAAATAAATAAAGTCCAAGGTTTATAGTTATTTTAATATCTCGTTCCATCGCATTAAAATTGTAATGGACGGTATGAACGTGACTTGTGACTCGGGTTCTTGATCGTTGATATAATAATGGAAACGTGAGTGTTTAGCCTGTTACAACTTTCAGTAACGATTAGTCACGGGAGGTAACGGTTTTGATATCTCTGCGGTTAATAAAGGATATTTGAGATTAGAGAGTGTTCATAACTTGAATAGCAGTTTTGCTACCTTCTCGGCTTTTTAGCTTTTTGATCATTGTATAATAATAAAAGTAATCAAAACAGACTCATCAGATAAACTATCGACGAAGTTGCAAAAAAGTTATTGGAATTTTATTCGAATATTTTTCAATAAAGTGTCTTTCTCTCGATTTTTACGATTTTTAAATGTGTTATAGAGGACGAGATTTTAAATAATTTTTTTCTTTATATAATTCAATTTTTGAGATATATTTGCAAAAAATGATTGCTATCTCGATAACTCGAATTTCAAAAACAAATTTGAAAAGCAAAAATACTTGGATTATTTATTGAAATTTTCGAATAAACGAAAATTCTTTATATAGAAGGATTTGGAGCATAATGGAACATAATTTTTTAATTGTAACGATATAAAGAAAAAAAAATTTAATTTTTGGATTTGAATTATTTATTATAAATATATTATAAATATATAATTATATTAATTTACATTATTTGAAATTACTCTATAATATTTAAAAATAAAGGAAAAAAAAAGGAAAAAAATATTGAAAATATTGAATATTAAAAAAACATTATTAAATATATTAAATATAGATATAGATATGAGTTAATATTAAGTATTGCAAGAATTAGAAAATCGCTTTTTTCCCTCTACATTTGTTGTAAATTTATTATTATTATTTTTAACCTATTAGATTGTTATTTAAAAAAAATTCAGAGTTTGTATTCTAATAAAATTTATTTATTATTATTTATTTTTCATTTCCTTTTTTTATCATATCATAAAATGTTTCATTCTTTTTATTTATTTTTAACATATTTATAAAAATATCTATCTCAATAAAATATTTCAACTTTTCCAATTTCATTTCAATATTTCAATACTTAAATTTAAAATATCACAAATAAAGAATAAAATCCTTTCTTTTTCTTCTTCTTTATGAAACGTGTTAATAATCATGATATAATCATGATTATAATTGTAATCATGATTACAATCTATAAAAAATGATTGTAATCATGATTACAATCTATAAAAAAAAATCGTTCAAGTTCTTTATTAACATAGTTTTATTAAAAAAAAAAAAAAAAAAAAAAAAAAAAAAAAAAAAAAAAAAAAAAAAAAAAAAAAAAAAAAAAAAAAAAAAAAAAAAAAAAAAAATGGAGAGATTTTTCTCTCTCGAGGCAAATGAAATAATTTCCGATATCTCTTATCCACCGATATTTCTCCCTTTCCATCCAGATAATCGTATTTTAAATACCACACCTCGTTAATTTACCCTCCACTCTATGGAAGACTTCAATTTCGGTGATACAACTTCGAAAATACCGTGCATCGAACAAACATCGGGCGCGATACCAAAGATAACGATTGCTCTTAATTAGCTGGCGACACACATTGCCACCCATCTCTCTGCCCATCTCTCTTCATCTTTCTCTCCATCCCTGTTCACCTCTGTATAAATCTCACCGCGTTTGGTATTAAGTTATCTTTATGCAAAACGATCTGTTATCTCCGCTGGTTTACGAGCTGCGCCACCGATAACCTTAATTAAATCGAGCCGTTGAAAAATTGAGGCGAATTCGTCGCTAGGGAATCGAAGATACACGAGTGACACGATAACCGTATCGATTGAAACGGTTTTTGTTATTTAAAACCGATTATTCAGCGCGTTGTACGTGGACTGACTGAGTTTATTGTGAAACGTAGTTGGAAAGCAGAAAAATCTTTTTACATGCTCAGCTTTAGATTATATAAATCGAAATCGATAAGCATTTTTTCAATTTATCATTCCTTGTTTTTTAGTAGTAAAAGAATATTGGAAATTTTTATTATTCGATTTTTAAATTCTAGAAAAGAACAATTTAAATTTTTTTTCATTTTCTTTTTTTTTTATATTGATGTAGCTATACATAAATATCAATTAAATATCTTTTTGTTATTTAAAGGCAATTATTTCATCTATTATATATGAATTGATAAATGAAATAAATATATATCTATTATTTATTTGATTTTGTTTTGTGGTACATTGATAAAGTTTATTTTTCTAAAAATAAATAATCTAAGATATCTAAAAAAATATTAATTATTCAAGTTTGAAAAATGTAAATAGGATTTTATACATCTATAATAATAATCTGTTTAAATTAGAAATAAATAAATTCTATTTTACTTTTGTTTTAATCGAAACTAATTTAAATATATTTTTTAATAAATTTATATATTGGTACAATTCTTTTTTTAAAAACATTTTATATATATCTTATCTGATAATATATTTAATTTATTTTAATATTCTAAATAAATCGACAGAATTTGAATTCTTTCAAATATTTATTCAGCATTTTCACTTTCTTAAAAATCGATATCCTAATAATTTATTGAATTATAATTTTAAATAAACATATTTAATAGATGTTTGAATAAATACACATGAACATATTTATATCATATATTATAATAATGTTATTTATATATCTTTTAAATAACACATTTTAATTTATACATATATATAAGGTATTTATATACAATTATTATATATTTCATTTTATTTATTTATTCTTTATTTTTATCATCCATACGATAAATTGGTATTTATGATATATGTATATAATAAAAATATTATTTAATTTTATTTATAGAAATTGATGTATTTCAAATGGATTTAAGTAAAACCATTAAAACAATTTAACAAAAAAAAACTCTTCGATAAAAGAAAGATACATCTCGATGATATCCTTCGATCTAAATTCCAAACATTTTTCCCCAACTCAAAGATCGCAAAAGCCAACGTGTGTCCCTTGAAACGTGTGTACCGACGATCCTTCGATCCCTTCCCCTCATAAAGGAAACTTTCCTTTCCGCTTTCTTCCATAATCCCGTTGGTCTAGGGTGCTTTCGAATTTTCTTTGTGCGGAACAAGAATCGTGGAATCGTTGCCGAGGTTCTTCTCCACGTATATTCCACGTATATACACACACGTATTTTTAAAACGACCTGGACTCGTTTCGCGAGATGGCACGCAGGTTTCTAACAGCACGTTCTCGCCAGGATGATTTACTAAATCGGCAAACGTTGACTCTGAACGTGTATATACGAGTTATCTAGAAGGTAGATCGAATCGAGAAGGAGGTAGATCCATTTGTAACAACCTTAGAGAGATTCTAGTAACATTTTTCTTTGACTTAAAAAGCAATATATATATATATATATATATTGGAAAAATATAATTTTATAATTGAAAAAAATTATATACATTTTTTTTCTAAATTATCTTAAACTATACATTTTTTAAATTATAATTTTTACATTTATTCAAATTCTGTCGATTTATTTAGAATATTAAAATAAATTTAGTATAAATTAAATATATTATCAGATAAGATATATATTGCAGTATTTTAAATATTATTGTATACTTCGAAAAAAGTAATCATATATGATCATACGCGAGCTAAAAGTCATCAAAAATTGGTCGAATATCGGAAAATGTCAATCAAAAAAAATTAATAAATACGGTTAATCTAACTGACGCTTCTTAGAGAAACTTGTTCCAATCTAAACTCGTTCCTATCATCCTATATTTTAACTAGAAAATCTAACGTATCATCAAACATTGTTAAATATAACTTGAGGAAACTATTGAAATAATTTCGAATCGCGAATTTCAAAACTATTTTCCGATATCCGTGGATAATGTTAATTTTAGTTGGCAAGAACGTAGAATTGTTCGATCGAACCAAGGATCCCTCGATATTGCCGGTTCACGCTACGACCAATGTGATCGGTGAAGGTCTATCCGGTGAACTGTTTTGGTAAGACAGTTGCTATATTCTACTTATCCTCGCCGACTTCACGATCGTATGGCTTTCCTGTTCTGTTCCACATTAGCCGCCTCTGAATACTTCATTGTACTTCACTCGTTTCTTTTTTTTCCTCCATGTGCACACATTTATCGAGGGATAAATTCGTGATGCGTAAATCGCTGTGTAATCGCGTATGCTCTTTTAACTTGTTCGTAGAATTACCGTCTACGTTTTCAAAATTATCAATTTACAGAACAGAGAATTTCAATGTAAAATCTGGATACTTTTCATTATCTCTTAGATTAGATATTCGAAGATAAAAAATTTTGCAATATTGTAGATTGTAAATATGATCAAGAAATAAAGATGAAATATAATATTGTAAATAAAAAATTTATTATAGTTTAATTGATTGTTGAGATAATTTCGAACAACTTTTGCCTTGAAAATTTTTATTTTAAATTTGTTAATTGGTTATTAATGAAAAATATAATTATAAAGTATAGAGATAAACTTTATATATATTGTCGCGTTGGGTATATACTGTAACTGAGCTCAAACGAATAAATTCAAGCAATATGTGTGAAGTCATTAATAAATAAATTTTAAGTAGAATTAATTCTTGGAATTAACTTAAAAAATGTTTAACATATATATTAATATCTTGTACATTTAAAGTTTTGCTCTGTTTTCTACCATTATTAAAGTTATATATTTAAAATAAAAGAAAGAAAAAAATTTCAATCTTAAAAATTCTCTCACTTTTTCAATTCTCAGAAATATTTATCTCGTTAAAAAGATTCGTATATAATTCTGATACTCGTAAGTTGTAATTATAATTTACATATTTTTTAATATTTTAAGTCTAACATACATATTTTCATAAGAATTTTATTTATAGTGATTGCTAGAATATTTTAAAACTAATGATGATACAAAATATATTGCATTTTTATATTTTTAATTTTGTAAAATTTTTATATTTTGTAAAATTATATATATTTTTGTAAAATTATTTGCAATATTAAAAAAAATTTTTAAATCATAATTCTTTTACGATTTTAAATTTGGAAAATGCGCGGTAAAATCTGTTGGAAATATAAATTTAACATTTCGAAGAAGCTTGTGTAAATATTAGTAATTCAACCATTGATTTGTAGAACATAAGATTGATGATCTTTCGTTCAAGAATCAAAGAGAAAGATTAAAAGATACCATTAATAATGATGTTTCAAGAGAGATCTTTGAAAATAATCAATTATAAATAGATGTAAATAGAATGTAATATTTCGAAAGTAAATACAACTATTCTACAAATGGATTCTATGTAAATAATCAATGTATAGAAACCAAGAGTTACATCAATCTTATATACACGAATAACGATTTCCTTATTTCCAAGGTTCTTTCTAAGAATTTTTGGAATAATAAATTATTTCAAAATAGGAAATTTTAAACCAGTATTCAAGAAATTATATATACATAGACAATTCGATTAAAAATATCAAATAAAGTTATTAAAAGAAATTTAGAATATTAAAGAATATATAGATTTATATATAAAAATTATGTAAATCAAAAATTTTAAAAAATTAAATTTCATATTTGAAAATTTAATAGTTTTGTAATTTTGATTCTTTAATAAATATTGTGAGTAATCGTGAAGAATGGAATAATTAAACGAGATTACGTTCGTTTATTCAATTTTTAATCAATCGACTTTTTATTGAAATTATTGAAATACAATTTTATTTTATATTTTAGTTTTAAAATTATTAAATTTTCCTATATATCGTTTTATATATTCAATAAATTCTCAACGAAGAAACGAATTTTAGCAACAATAGCTCGACCAATACTCTATCAATCTAAGAACAGAAGATACCGAACATAAGACTCTTCCAACAAAAGATTCCGTTCATCCCCCACGAAATCTCTTCACAATCATGTAGACCTCATTTTCTCAAGTTCTTTTCCTTCCTCTACCCTTAAATTTACTCTAACAAAGAATTGTAAATTCTTTCCATCAACCATTGATCGAGATTATAGCAAAAAATTTACAGAACAAAAGATCGTGAATATTTAAAAACGATATCTCTGAAAAAAATAATGAAAATGGGGTATAATCGAGGATTAAATTTCATTTCACTAGAATTAAAAATTTTTAACTTCTTTTTTGTATTTTCCGATAATGTTTATCTAATAAATAAAATTTAAAAATAACAAATAAAATAATAAAATTTTTAATTTATAAATTTTAAATTTATTGGTTAAAAAATAAATCATGTGTAAAAGTCAATTCTAGTTTATTTTAGAAGTTACCTTGACGCCATATTGATTTCATTTCTAATCCGTCCAATCAGCTATAAACAAACACATATGGCGGTTAAATGATTAATTGAAGATTAATGATAACATAGTTTATGTTAGATTAAATTTGAATTTGAGTTCGAATCAAGTTTGGATTAAATTTGATTATTTTAAGTTTAAATCATTTTGTCATAACATAACATAACGTAGAAATAACCTATAGATTATCATTAATATCTCTCTTTTTATATATATATCCAATTTTCAAATCATTGAATTTCTAAAACCAATATTATTTCCGAATTTCACTCGCAGAATCAAAAGACACAAAGAGAAGAAATTTATACAAAATTTTTAACGAACAAAAATCTAACCTGATGTAATCGAGAATTATCGATGGTGTATAACAACGGTGGTATAATGGCGCGAAATACGAACGTGTTATCACAAAGAAGAGCCACCGGTGTTATGGCACAAGCAAAATTTGATAGAACTCGATATCAACTCGCACATAACCTCGAAAACGGAGGCGTGCCCGTACAGCCAAGCCTGTCACAAGTGGAGGGGAAGAACGTTACACATATTTGAGGTCAGGAGATATAAATAAATGCTAATATCAACAGGCGCTGGCCAGTTTGATATCCAAAGCCTCGTTTCGTTCGCCGCTATGCGCGCTGGCCTTTCTGTACACCTCTATTGAGCACAGGTCACCGTCCAATTCAGATAACGCCGATAGGAAACGTTTCATCTAGGATTTATAAAACGCGCGCTTAATGTTATCCATCGCTGCCACCGATACGTTCGGATAAAGTGGCAGGGATATAAAGACGCGTGGAGTGGCGGAAAGCTTTTAATACAAGCGACGATTTTGCTTTGACGGGTGTTTATTCGATCGAAGATTATTTTTTTTTATTTTTGATTTCTGGAATTTCCTTAATTTTATATTTCTTGATTTTCGCGAATTTTTTAAATTTTGAATTTCGAAATCATTGATTTCTTTGTAATTTTTAAATTTTCAAATTCTCGAATTTTCGAATTTAAAATATACGAAATAATACTCTTGAATTTTTTAATTTTTAAAAAAATTTCTAAATTTTTTAATTTTTAAATCTTTGATTCTTTTCAATCACGCAAAAAATTTTTGACTCTTTGAATTATCAAACTTTCGAATTTTCATTTTTAAAAATGTTCAAGATTTTGATCCGAAATTTTCAAATTTTCAATTTTTTAATTTTTCAAATTTTTTAAATTTTAAGTATTTAAATATTATAAAATCTCCAATTTTCCAATTCTCGAGTTTTTTAATGCTCTCTTAATTATCATATCTTATCGTATTCTTACTTATAAGAACTTTCTCTAGTTCCAAGTTCTTTAATTTGCTAATTATTTTATCTCACGACTTTTAAACTAAAACTTCAATACCGTTTCAATTGATCCGCTTTGCAAACGCGAGATCTACTTCGTGCTGGTTACATTTTTATCCCGTTACCATTATGTTTCTTGGTATCATTCAGTTTCTTCGTTCTCTGTGACCGAAATTTTAACTTCTTAAAAAATTATTGTTTAATTCTTATTTAATCTCTAATTTTTCCTTTTTAATTTATCAAATTAATTTAAAACTATCTATATTTCTATTAATATTACATTATATATAGAAATAATAATAAAAAATAAATTAAATAGGATTAATTAAATTAAATATATTAAATAAAATAATTGATATTAATAAATCAAAATTGCGATAATCAGAATATATAAATTAATTTTTACATTAATAAATTAAAATATTATTAATATTAATTGATTCAATATAATACATTTACTGTGTATTCCATTGATCCACAAGAAGTTATTATTTTATTGAGATACAGAAATAAATGCATCATTTTATTTCTATAAAATAGGAATATATTCATAAAATCGACGTATCGATTTCTCAATGCTTGATTCATCTTTATTATTTTTACTATTTATGCCATGGAAATATCGTTTGACATTTTATACTTTAAATGTGAAATCTCTATAATTGACGATAAAGCGATGATAGCAAAATATAGATATTATTACACGTGTATTTTACAATATTTAGAAAAATCTAGGTGTCATCATATATGCATCTTATAGTAATTCTACATTTCTACAAATTATATTTTCTATTTCTAAAGAAAATGTAGATATTTTTATATAATTTAGAATATTTATTAAAATATTTTTATATAATTTATAATTCTACAGAAAATATATATATCATTCAAAATTTATTATTTATACGTGTGATTTAATTAAAACATTAATATCCATAAATTTTCAATAAATTTTATTCATAAAGAGTTGACAGAATTTTGATTACACATAAATTGCATAAATTATTTTTGAAATTTATTAATTAAATACAACACGTGAGAATATAATTTTCAATTAATTAATCGATTCAGTACTCAATTTTTACTGTAAAATTTAATCTATTAACTTCATCAATTTAAAATTTCACATTTCACAAATTTCAAATTATGTTTCTTTTTTTCTTAGATTATATTTGGATTTCTTTGTAAATTTCTTGAACATATTTTCTCGTTGCTCAATAATTTTTTAATTTTTTTTTAAACATCTATGCTACTAGATTGATCTCATTAATACCAATTTAAATTATATATATTTTTCTAAGTATTTGATATATTTTATTGAAATTTATTAAATTATATGCAGAACATCGCGGTCATACGTTCCACTTTCAGTTATGATACGCCAGCAAATCTTATTACCCAAAAACCTAAATAAACTCACCAACTACTTTTCATAAAATGATGAAACTGATGACGTAGGTGTATCGAGATTAATCATGTATATTTCTCAAGAATGTCGAACGCAGCTACACAAAAGAAGATATATATATATATACAATACATGAAAATAAATAAAGAAAGATGAAGTAAAAGAAGAAAAGTATTAAAATTTGATTAAAATTTTTTATTCTGATTGCCAAAATAAGAATAATAATTGATATAAATGCAGTGATAAAATGAAATAGAACGGCGATACATATGAACAATAATGCATTGATAAAATAAAATAGGACAACAATAAGCATGAAAAGCGTTATAGATATTCATAATGATATATATGTATATATAATATTCATATTAATATTGGTATTTGAAATGTTTAAGAAATATAAATATAAAATTATGTATGTACAAAAAAAAAAATGAAAAATCATTGATTAAATCATCAAATTGATCTAAAATATCAATTAATATCAAAATATAAAATTTCACTAAAGAAACACCAAAATGAAGGAAATCAAATAATTAAATCAAGTAATATCAGAATTATAGAATATCTAAAATCATTGATCCAGAATATTTCTCTAATGAAGATAAATTTCATCAAATAAAATCAAAAATATGAAAAATTATTGAATATCTAAAATTAATAACTCATTAACATTAAAATATTAAAAAAAATCACATGCTTACTTTTCTAAGCAAGATATAAAATCTAATATTTTTTTTTTTAAATACTCAGAAGTATGAAAAATTACCGAATACTTAAGATTCACGATAAAAAATTCCAAAATAAATAAGCAATCTCAACTTACTTGAAAGGAACGAATAGCAAGGTTTCCAAAATTTCCAAAATAACAGAAAACAAAAGATCAAATATGATTACTTAGATATACTCAAAATAATCTAAAAAAAAAAAATATCAAAAGGAAAAAAAAAACACAACAATATAAAAATCGATTTACATACCAAAACAAAACATTCATCCCCACCAATACACTTTCTCGCGATTACTCCTTGACTCGAAACGTCTTTGGATCCGATCCCACTCGGCCCCTCCGAATCCACCGATCCATTTTCCATTGACATT
>NW_006264191.1:4913-12875 GCF_000469605.1 Apis dorsata | reverse complement strand
AACACCAGCCTCTCTCGAGGTCCTCTTCCGCAGTAAAATGTAACCGGCTGCGTTGCATATTACACCTGTAATGTCGGTCGCTCGGCGACGTGTCGAGAGAGCCCACATGCCCACTCGCCAGGAGAGAATTACACACGGGGCCGTATGTGTGACGACTTATCTACGTAACCTACTCCACTTGTGACTGTTTGCGGGAGAACACTTCCTCATTACACGCGAACGCGCCCACCGTGTTTTCTATCGATCGGGCCCGTTGTTAGAGCTGGCCTCCCTGCTACTCGATATTTCATCTTGACTCGAAGGTTTCTCCTCTTATCCTCTCTTTCTTCTTCTTCTTCTTCTTCTTCTTTTTTTTATCTTCTTGATCAAGGTGTGATCAAAAAGAAATTGGATTGGACAATTAGTAATAATTGAAAGATTTGTGTCGTATATATGCGAAAATGTGTTATTGGTTGAAGTGGAGAAAATAGATATATATATGTATCAGGTCGTTTGTTCGTTTCATTGCAATGTTATTTTGATATATTATGTATATTATGATGTACATGTTATTCAAGTATATTTTATCGAATAATGTTGAATAATACAAGAATATACGAGTATAAAGTTTTTTCCTTTAATTTGTTTTTTAATCTTATTAAAAAGAGATGTTTGTTTTCTATCGGGTGGAGAAAATTTAAATTTAAATTTTCTGGAAAAATTTTTTAAGAGGATATTCATTATATATTATTACGTAAATAATGATAAAGATGTAATATGTAATTATTTCATAGAAAAATTATATCTGATCGAATTGTAAAGTTGTGGACTTTATGAATTGAAATTGAACAAGGATTTTATTATGAATTTCAATTAGATTAGTGGATTAATCTAAATTTGACTTTTATATTTTTTAAAAAAAGTTGTTTTCTAGGATTGTTTAAATTATGAAATTAAATTTTAATATTTTAATCACAATAAATAAAGAAACAATACATAATTTATGATTTAGAAAATGAAATATATATTTTAATTATATATCAAAGAAAAAATGATTAATAATAAATTTTACAATATTTATAATTGTATAAAATCATACTTATTTTTTCCTTATTTTTTATGTATCATTTTTAATAGAAAAAAAGAAAAAAATAGAAAACTGAAAAAATTTTGGATATTGTTAAGAATCTCAATTGAATTCATAAATCAATTTCACAAGTTAAGAAATAGGAATTTTACTTGATTCACAAGATTTTTCGAAAGTATTTAATATAGTTATAAAATATTTTTTTAAATTATTTCGAAATCATGAAATTACCTTTACTGATTTTAACAAATATTATTTATTTTAATTTAATTTTTTTAATTATTTAAAAAGCTATTAACTTATTCTCTTCTTTTTATTTTATTATAATAATTATATAAATTTATTGTTATAAATTCATTTAAATTACAAATAAAGATTTTGACCTGACTTGTTTGACTCGAGTCAAACCTTTTTCCAACCTGTAACCTTTCTTTAGTATGTTAAGGATTAACTTAATCACGGGATGGGCTATTCTACTCGACAAAGGAGAATTGAGTTTCGAAATCTTCGAGAAAATCAGATTTGGATATCTGACTTTGCAATTTTTGACGTTCTGTATTTACAAAACAAATATTTACTTGTTTTTATGAAAGGTGTTATTTACTTTAGCGATGATAGAATCGAAAAACTTTTATTCTAGAGAAGAAAATTGAAGTTTTTGAGAGAATTAGGCTTGAATTTGGATCTGGTTTATTCACTTTCTGTACTTTTCTTTATTCTATTATGTATTTAAGTATATCATAATAGTGATAAAAATTCTATGCGAAAATGAAAATCGAATTGGGTTGAAAAAATTTAATATAAACTTCATATCTAATTTTTCCTATCTTTTTATTTCTATTCTTGTATAAAGTGTTATGTAAATATCTAACACGAAGATAACGAAAAAATTCTACGTAAAAGAATAACTTGAATTTCCAAGTGTTTGAAGAAATTCAATTTCATTATATAAGTATTAAAATAATGATAAAATCGATGAAGAGGAAAATTATACATGAAAAATTCTTTATGTTGAATTTCAATGTTTCTGAGGAAATATCTAATTTTCGATAAAAATGAATGATAATCAATAAATTAAAAAGATAACTAATTCGTTAAATTGAATAAAATGAATAAATATAAATGATATATCATCATTTTCATTTTATTTATTTATTTGAGTTAGAAATTTTTTTTATTGTAATAATCTACTCTCTTGTTCTTTTCATTTTCAATTTTTACTATATAAAATTATTTAAATATTTAAAATTCACTAAATATCTAGTAACTTATATACGCTAGTGAATTCTTCTCTGGCCATAATGTACGTACTGCGCGATTTTGCCCGCGAAAAATGAAAAATGGTTTTTTTTTTTCTATTTACATTGCAACTATTCATCGAATCTTTAATGAATTTCAATTAAATTGTAACGTTTAATTGATTTCAATCAATGCAACGTGCAAGCAGCGTGATAATGTATTATTCTCCTCCTTGAATGTGCGTTCATTACAGGTCAGACCTTGCATACAGTGCAGTGTTCGATCTGATCGATCTGTTGTTCTGTCCCTGACCTAAGCACGTATCTAAGTCCAGTTTTATGCGAATTGTAGTTTTAATTTACTATTTGCATTTATAACTCTATTCTTTACATGAAAGATGTGATATAGTATACTGTACGAGAATATTTGGTTAAATAAATTTCTCGTCTTGAATGAAATAATTTTTTTAGAATAGAAAAACAATATATACTTCGGACATTTGTTAATTTTTAGCATAAACTTTAAGTGATTATATAACATTAATTTGTTTTTTTAATACTTTAATTTATGAAATTCTTAGTATATATATATTTAGTATTTTTTTTTCTAGTCATTTCTTTATTTAATTGTAAATCGTATAATCTTATAAAATATGAAAAATGGAACTATTTATGTAAATTATATATCTTTTTATATTAAAAAAATTTTTATATAACTTATTAAATTAATTTTATTATTCTAATATATTTTTCATATCTTGATATCTTATGATTTACATTTTTCAACAATTTTGTTATTATTATTTACTTAACTGATTAAAACAAACAATTATAATTGAAATTAAAACATAATATTTGCTTACAATGCAAATGATTAATTAAAATTATCTTAAGAAAGTATTGTATATTAAATGTTCAATAACTTATTAACTACAAAAGTATACATAAACAGAACATTTTCAATTGTCAGAGAATTGAAATTTATCTAAAATTCACGCGTAGATAATCTTGAAATTTGGATCATTATAATTAAAATAATAAAGCAGTATTTCTAACACCACTTTCACGACAAGTTTTATGATCTCACGTTGAATAGAGACAAACCACGTTCTCCACGTTTAAAGAGTTGAAAAGAACTTTTAAACGTTTCCATTTCGAAAAAGAAACGCCCTCCTCTCGCCGTAATTTAAAATCCCGTAGATTTTCGTGCTCGAGATCCGCTCGTAATTAAATGAACTACATTTCGCGGTTGTGTCGGCCTGCTGTGCTCGTACCAGCGAACAGTAACCCCGTTTGTGAGAGAAACTCTTTCGCCTGATACCTCGTGGCCCGCGACATAGTGAATTATCGTTTTAGAACGTACGTCCCAGCTTAATTAAACAGAGAGGAAACCTACTTTCCGAATTTTTCGAGCGGACACCGGTGATAAAACATCGTATTGGACTTGAATGTGATGGTGATATAGCGCTAGAAAGGTCCTTTGAAGAGGTTAGTTTCGAGATATTTAATCTTCGTGTCAAGTTATATATATCCAAAATTGATTTTAGATGGATGCATTTATAACAAGTTTGAAAAAATTTGATTTGAAAATCTTTGAATCAAAGAAATAATCAACTTAGAGTTTCTTTCTTTTATTTATTTTTATTGGTTTAAAAAAATTTTTATATGTAGAATAAGATTGCGCTAATCAAAATGAAGAAATTTTATAATTTTGAAGAAACTATTTATATCACAGGTTCTTTAAATATTGTTTTAGAAGAATATTCTTATTAAATTTGAAAGATCTTTGATTGAATAAATATTTCAAATGTTTTTGAATTTTGTCAAGAAAAAATACGAGGTTTTGAGCGGGAATTTTCAAATATAAATTATACTTCATCTATATAATTATTCTCTTTGCTTTTATATTTAATATTTACTTTTAAAATATACAAAAATTCAAACTAATAATATAAAATATATCCATAATTAATAAAAATAACGAACAACGAAGAAAACTTTAGATTGATATCCTCGATTCAAAGATTCTCAAAGTCAAATTTTTTTGCTAGTTGATCGAAATGTAGAAGATTAAATAATAATTTAATAATCATTCTTCGAATTCCTCGTTATTAATTTTCACAATTTAGAAATTTATTCAAATATCTTAAATTCAAAGATATTGGTAATTACTCGAAATGAAAAAAATTAGGAGAAAAAATATAGTAGATAATTATAATTTCATGGTTCAATTTTTTCTTGTTTTACTTGCTCAAGCGCAATTTTTTCTTCTAAACAACAACAATGGAACAATTTTCTTAACCATCAGCCCGAGGATCGTACTTTTCTAGTCGGTCGATACGAGTACATGGCGATCGTAAGCGGCCGCTGGCTGGCAGGTAGGTTAACAGATTAATAGTTTGTGTATCTAGGAGGCAGCTTTAACAACGAAACCAGGCCAGCATCGTTGGCATAAAGTTCGTCGATACCGCTATGTTGAATTGAAAAAAAAAAAAAAAAGAAAAACCGTGAATCACACTCGTGCAGACCTATCATAGAGATAATGAACACAGGTTACTTAATGGGCGTAGAGAGAGGGAGAAAGATTGTAACATGGTGTAATAGAGTCAACTTCTGGCATCTTTCGATAAATCATTCAGTTTATCTGATCGAGATTTCTTTGGGGAAGGATGGAAAGTCCGATTATCTGTTTCGATATTAATGATTCCGGAAAAGTGACTTGTCATGGAAACATTGATGATGCAATAGAATCGATTATGGATTTTTCAATGAGATAATATCGTAGCATCAATATGAATACTTTCCTTAATTTAATTGTGGAATTTTTGTTTTGTTTTATTATTGATATAAATTAATAAATATTAATAATTTATTTTTATTTATTATTGACAAATTGATTCAAATTGAGATATAATTATTAATTTTTATAGTTATTGCATTGTTATTTGATATACAATTAAAAATTTGGAAGTGATTAGTAATGAAAGAGTAGATTGAGTAAAACAATTATTAATAAGCAAATCTTTAATTTTTACTATTGAACTTTTTTAAATATTAAATTATCAAATTTTAATATGCAATTATCTTATCAAATAAAAAATCTTCAAAAAAGAATCCTCAAACATTAATAAATTAGTTTTCACATCATTAACAAATCTTTAATAAAATAGATCAATTTCTATTTTCCTCACTATTCCTTAATGCTCTATTAAATCACAAAGAGTCTCTTTGTCAAACGAAAATGTTTTTAACAAAAAAACTCTAAATATTTAATTTTTTAAATTTAAAAATATCATGCATCAAGTTATAATTAAATCTTCAATCTTCATTATGAATCAATTCTCATATTCATCATCCTTCTATCAATATTTTATCAATCCATAATTAATCTCTTTATTAAATTTTACCAAATAAAAATCTTTTATAAATCTTAGATATTAATAATAATATCTTCCAATATAATCTTCCAAATTTAGAACTATTTTATGAAGCTAAAATCAATCACTAGCAATTCTCTCTATTCCATTAATAAAATCAAACAAAAATCTTTAATAAGTATTAATTTTTAAAAAAATTTTATATACAAAAGTAAATCTTTAATCATAATTTCATATCCTTTTTTCAATACTTCATCAACTCATAATTGATCTTTCTCATCAAACAAATAAAAATCTTTAATAGGCAAATTTTTAAACACAATATTTAATAAATTAATTCTCAAATTTATATATAATAATAGTAATATATAAATATAATGTAAATATTAAATTATATTATTAATTAATTTCCAATTTATTCTTCTATTAATTTTTCACCAACTAAAAATCAATAGATAGAAAGTCCCTATCGTATGATTCTTCTTCCAATAGTCACCTATTCACCGTTAAATTCAGCCAATCCCGAAAGTTAGCACGGACCAATGAAATGACTCGTCCCTCCGAAGCGTCCGAAACATAGAGAGTTAAGAAGTTTGTGTCTTGCCGCCCACACGGTCGAAATAAAGGTAACAAAAGGATCAGACTTTACTTTAGGTCAACGGGTGAAGTAGGCGCGAGGTTAAAGTAGGTAAATAGCCTGCCGGTGACCCGTCACCTGCGTTCTCGTTCTATCGAGAGCAATGTCTCTCAGTGGGAGGGACACAGGAGAATGAAGATAGTGCTCCCCACTTTCCGTATCATATACACGCAATGTATAGAAGTTGATCAGTGGTGGGCTGGTTGTTCTTGTTCCGGTAAGAGTATTCACAGATAAGCAGGGACCTTAATCTGATCAACTTTTCGCTTATTCTGATTCCAACATGCAACAAATACACACATATGTGTATAAGTGTGTATTATTATTGTTTGATGAGGTTAAAGTTGTAGGATAATGGAGTTCGATAAAATTTCTATTTATAATATAGTAGTATCTTATAAATGTATATAAATTTACAAGTACAATGGAGATTGAATAATTTATAGGAGTGGAAATAAATAATTTATTATTTTATATTTGATGGTACTATAATTTCATATTATAATATCTAAATTAATAATTGATAATTATTTTCTTAATGAGATTCAAAGTATTCTATTGATATTGTCAAATACACTAATTACAATTATTAATTCTATCTTAAATTTTATTTCAATTTAACAACTCAAGACTAAACTTTTAAAATTATCCTTCATTCATTGAAATTCATAGGATTTAATTATGTATTATTTTGGAAATTTAAAAATTGATTTATAATAATTGATTGTAATGATTAAAGTTTGGTTTTTGAAGATAAAAATTTTTGTATTTTGAGATAAAAATTATTGGATAATAGAATTTAATAATATATATATAAACATTAGAAAGTGTACAATATTGTATATAATTTGAAAATAATAAAATTATTTCACTATTAAATTCTATTATATTTAATAAAAATTAAAAATAAGAAATAAAAATTTCATGCTATAATATTTATACATACAATTCCAAGATATAAAGATTAATAATTAAAAAATATTATTAAAAATTATAAATTAAATAAATTATAAAATGAAAAAAAAAGAAAATACAAAATATTTAATATGTAAAACACATTATCATATTATCTCTTTCTAACTAATTTCTTTAATTGTATTCATAAAAATTGGACATTTTTCATAAATATTCGCAATAATTAATATTTGAATTTAGCCATTAATAACATTCTTAAACATAGTAACTATACAATTATTAATTCAATAACTTAACTTCAACAAATCCACGTAGCCATCTCATATTGTACCCTATATCACCACGATCGTACGACGGTCGTAGGATTCGTTTCGTTTGAAGATAAGCGTATCGCAAAGATATCGAAAAAAAAACTCGTCCTCTTTGAACGACCACCTCGACCTGGCGCAATAATCAGCTTTAACCGGCTTCGGCGTGAAACGGATGAAATATCGACTAAATATAACCGGGGCCAGGAACCAGTGGAAAAGAGGGGCAACCAGACACGGTGGGAGCCTCGTGCCACAAATGTAGGACATCGCCTCGTCTTCGAAAAGATATACGAACACGGGAGAGGGACCGATTACGTTACTGTTAATGCCGTTCATTCTCTATGGCCACGATCAAACACGTCCGTTTATTCTCTCTTTACGTTTGGTGCCGTGTCGACACCCATACTCGTCTCACGGA
>NW_006264191.1:1659-4723 GCF_000469605.1 Apis dorsata | reverse complement strand
TTTTTTTTTTTTTTTTTTTCTCCCCTTCTCTTTTTCTCTCCTCGTAAATGAATCTTCGAATATGAACAGAGGCTACGCGTTAAATATTTTTTTATTTAATTTTTTAAAATTGAATGGTAAATTAATTAGATTAGATTCGTTTTGGAAATGCCAAAAATTGGCTTCGTTTTATGTATTGTATAAGATAATTAAATAAAAAAAAGAAGTTGAATTTTAAAATAATAACTTTGAATTTAAGAATTCATTGGTTAGAAAATTATTTATATATAATTTATTGTAATTATTATTTTTTATATATATGTAAATCTATAATATGTAAATATGTTAATTTTTAGTCGTCATTTTATTTTTTGTCCAATTACTGAATATATTATCGAAATAATTAATTTAATTTCCATTTGACGTAGAAATTTAATCTAAATGTAATACAAATTTAAATGCAAATTTAACCATAAACTCAAGCCAAACTCAAGTTTCATCATAACTTAAGCTTAACTGATATTTAACTATAATCTAACATAAACTCAAATTTAATTATAACTATAGATAAAACATACGGTTAATTTATAATTGAATTTCATGTTATTACTCACGTGTATTTATTTACAATCATTAATTCGATGGAGTCAATATAGTGTCAAGATAATCAATAAAATTATAAATACTTAAATCGTATTTATGAATTCATATATGAATTAATATATTTTAAATTTATTTATCAATTTTATTTATTAATATCGAAAAAACTTTCAAAAATATGAAAAATTTTGGACCTCCAAAAATGAAGATTCAGTGTTATGATTTTCCATATATCTAATATTATATTTATGCATATAACTCCAAATTATAAAAATTAACTCAATAACTTAATCTCAAATCCCATTACAATTTGTATTAAATCAAATCCATATGATCATATATATATTCTATATCATTATTCATTATTGATTTTTAGCGAATTAATTAATATATTAAATTGCTAAAAATATTTATATAATTTTTTAATAAATATTTAACGTTGTTTTACAAATATTACTAAAATTATGAGTTTGATATTCGAAATAAGAGATATTTTTCAAAAATATTTTGCATATAATTATATATAGTTAAATAAATATAAATTCGTTAAAATATTTACAGATTGTAATAAGATCGCATTATTTATCAGAATATTAATTTTTAAACGAAAAACGAGTGATACCAGAGCTCTCGACCCTGGACACACCGTTTTCCGTGTCCAATTATTCCGATTTCACCTTTGCGCCTCGGTTAACACCGAGACATTGAAGTTTCGACCCTGATGCTTTCACCTCCTGGAAAACACTTTCGCCTAGGAGGAAGCCAAGCCTGCTCCTCTCCATGCTTTTCAACGTGACGTCGAAATTCACATTTTCAAGCCGAACACGTCGACAAATGGAGAATGATTGAATATTCAACATGAAAGTTTTCTTTTATTGATAGAGACTCTTAATAGAACATATAATTTAATAATTTATAGGATTCAAAAAAAAAAAAAAGATAGGAAAGTTTTGAAACTGATACAGTTTTAAAACTGAATTATTGAATAAAGTATCAATATAATTGAACTTTTTAGAAAAAAATCAAAGAATAAAGTTTTATTAGAATTTTTATTTCTTTTCCTTTTCTTCTTTTTTTTTTTAATTTAAAAAAAAATTGTTATTATGTTCATAAATATGTTCATAAAATATTTATACAACAAAATTCCTTGTAATGAAAGAATTATGAGTAATTCTATATTATAAATATATTCTATATTAATTATTATAATTCTATACTTCTATAACATAAAATATAAAAATTATATTTCCATTTAAGTATTTAATGTTAAATATTTTACTTTAATATCAAATAATTTATTAATATTAAAATTAATTATAATTTATTCAAATATTATTTATAGAATATAAAGTATTGAAAGAAAATAATTTTTTTTTCTTTTGTCTCTAATCTAAAGGATTATAAAAAAATTAATTTCGTTATCAAAGCTCTAATAATTCATAAGAAGAAATTATTATATATCACATATTAAAATATTTATTTTACATATATAAAGAAACCCCTATTTTTTTTCTACTCAATATATACAGTATCTCCTCTTTAGAAAGATTAATCTTAGATTAACCTCATTCGTAGTAAATATAAAATTGTGAGAAGAGATCACTCTATATAAGATTAACAACTGATTGGAATCGGTGGCCTCGCGTCACCTCGGTCCTCGAAACGTGGACGACGAGGCAGAGAGAACTAGTTCAATTAGAGAAAACCGCGGAAAAGGAGATATCTCTCTACCTCGGCACATCGAGGTATGAGGGTTTCGGGGGCAACCCATCGTCGTCGCCGGCCCGTAAAAGAGCTCGTGAAATCGGCGACCTTCTCTCGTCCAGTCGAACCTTCTCCGCGATAGTAATCTTTTCTCTCTGTTTCTCTCTTTCTCCCTCTTGATCCACCACTGGTTACGCCCCTGGGCCACTTTGCCGATCTTCAACTTTGTTACGCAGCAGCTGCGCATGCTCTGTCTCGTGTCGCGTTTTTCGTCCTTTTTTCAATCGTCAAATTATACAGATTCTACCGATGTGCACTTTCTTTTTTCTTTCGAGTTGTTTTCATCTTCCAACAAAATCTCGGCTATTTTTGCACTAGTCTTTTGCAAGTGAAAATTTTTAAACTGGAAATGAAGTGAAAGAAGTTTATGTAAATAAATGTATAGGTTAGGTTTTAGGTCTGTTCGTTTGGCAGGAATATTGTGTAATCGAAAATGTATTTATTGTGTTAACAGGTTTATTTCTTAATAAGAAATTTATTTTGTATGGAATTATTAATAGAGGAATGGTGAATTAAATTAAATCAGATAGATTTCGATTCTTATAGATACAAGTGGATATTTATGATGATGAATTAAAAACATTGGATATATAATTGAATTTAGATTGGATTAAAACGCAAAGAATGACAAATTTTTATTTTTTTTCTTCATTAATATGAAAATGTTAATATTAATATTAAGTTTTATATATTATAATTATAGATTATAATATATAAAATA
>NW_006264191.1:0-1570 GCF_000469605.1 Apis dorsata | reverse complement strand
TATGTATATATATAATAATATAAAATAATATATATATATATATTATAATATATAAAATAATATTATAAAATATTATTAATCTATTATTAATCTATAATAAAATTATAAATGTAATCTATAATATCAAAAATAGAAATTCTTGCGAGTTTCATCTGACATGTTTTACATATGTACATCCACCATATTTCACTCTTCGTAACAAACACAAGACAAATTTGAGCTGTTTATATTACGTTTGATAAAATAAAAAAAAAAAGAAAAAAACTAAAAATGCGATGAAATGAGAATCCAATGAAACGAAAAAGAGATGTTGATGCGAAATCATTCAACGATACTAATGCACCAACTGTGCATTAAGTGTTTTACAGGATGCATATCTGTATCCCGCTCATGGATAAATCCGGACGCATCCTACGCGAATGAAGAGATTTACGCCTGGACGCGTATAAAAAGATCCACTCGGTCTCTTTCGACGAAAACTTGTATTCAGACGAGCATAAATCGTGTCTAAATTTTTCTTTTTCACAGAAAACTCGCGTTTCCATCGTGTCTTATATACATATACGTAGTCGGCCAACGAGTAATCCCGTTTCACGAGCTGAAAGAAGCGTGTTAACATGCTGCAAAGTAAATTCTGGTTTCTCTTTAGCTTGCAGGTCAAGAAGAATTTAGATACAATCAGTTGGAATTTAAGAAAGGAAAAAAAGACGATGTTCTATTCTTTATTTCGATCTTTTAATATATAACGATGGAGGAGATAGCGCGTGTCGTAACAATAGGAAAAAAAGATATAAAGAGAGAGTGGACTTTTGAGTGGTATTTCTCTTTGGCCTCAAAGCTTGTTTCCTTTTACTATTTTTCTATCGGGATTGTGCTCTTTTGATTTTCACCTTTAATTATTAAAATAGCAGATTGAAAATATAACATGCTTTGCTAATGATTTTTAATGATAAATGAATTTTAATTTATTAAGTAAAATATAGAATATATATATATATATTATATAAGAATTCGTTGTTTTACTAATAATTATTTATTAATTAAGAATAATATTCTTTCTAATTGTTATCAAACAAAATTATATAGGATATAAATTATGTAATAAGTTTATCGAGTATTGATTCACAATGATTTTTAAAAACTATCAAAAACTATCTTAATGCTTTAATATGATCTTTGATAACTTAATTTTGTTATCAAACAAAATTTATATAGGAGATATACTAATGTAGTAAGAATTCATTAATTCGCCAATGATTTTTGTGATAGTTTTAAATTAAAATTTCTTAATATACTTTTATTCTATTAAATAAAATTCATATCAGAAATGATTATGTAATAAATTTATCCGATTAGTAGAAGTTCTTGTTTAAATTCATTGGCAAAAGATTATTTAATTAAAATTTTATTTTAATAAATAAAATTTTTACTGCAATTGGATATTTCAATTGTAATTTCGTGATTTATTATATAATATATATGTAAAAAATATATATATATATATGTCTATAATAAATTTTGTGACAGAATTGGATTTTAAATTATTCATTATATTAATTATTATAATTTA